>NC_048306.1:25107897-25182878 GCF_013100865.1 Trachemys scripta elegans | reverse complement strand
CGGGGGCCGGGCCGACCGGGCCGGGCCAGGGGCTTGGGGGCTCGGCCGGGGGCTCGGGGGCGCCGGCAGGGCCGGGCCAGCACCGGCGGCTCGGGGGCTGGGCCGGCGGTGCCAGGCCGGGTTGGGGGCTCGGGGGACGGGCCGGCGGTGCCAGGGGCTGGGCTGGGGACCGGCGGTGCCGGGGGTGCTCGGCCCAGGGGACTGGGCCGGGGACCACAGTGCTGGGCGGGCTGGGGGTGGTCGGCCGGGGGCCGGCACCCCAGGGCAGGGGCCAGCCTGGGCTGCGCCTCCTCCCCCCACACTCCCCCTGCTTCAGGCTTCCCACGACTCAAATGTTCGCGGGAAGCAGGGGAGGGGGCGGAGACTTTGGGGAGGGGTCGGAGTTGGGGCGGGGGCGGGGCCCCGTGGAGTGTCCTCCTTTGGGAGACACAAAATATGGTAACCCTACACAGGACCCTCTGTTGCTTTTAACTAAAAGATGGTGCACTCACAAATTCCATGAATGATCCTCAGGTTCAGAGATGACTCTGGACTCCTCAGGCACTGCAGAGGGGCTGATCTCTGCTGGCAGGGATCCTCTTCAGGCAGGAATCAGGCTGCGTTGGTCCCAGGATTTCCCCTCACCACAAAGGGGTGGAGGGCTCAAGGTGTACTAAAATCCAAACTGTAGTCTCTGACACACACACACACACACTCTCTCTCTCTCTGACTGAACTAGCAGACAGAGCAGAGCTGACCATGTGGTGACTGGTCTCACCTAGGGAGCTGGAGGGCTAACGCAGCCTGGCTGGGGAAGTTTCCCAGCAAAACTCTACAAACTGGGAATCACCAGTGGAGAAGGAAAAACTCAGCTGAGGGATCTTGTTTTCAGGTCCCTAGAGACCAGTTCTCAGGGGGAACCCTGCATGCAGGCCTGGGACTTACTAGCTCCCCATACAGTCAGTCCTGCCCTTGCCCTGGCTGGCTCCAGACTGACCCAAAATGGCTTCTCCCCTTTCCTGAACTCCCTGGGAGGGGCATCTCACTCCCTGTTGGTTGCCGGGCAGACTCTGAGTTTGCCTTGGCTCCCCCTCCCTGAGCTGCCAGCAGACAGAGCCCCAGGAATCTAGGTAATCTCCTTGGGGGTTACACCTACTTAGTGGCTCTGTATCTGAGCCACAGCCCCCAGGCTCTGAGATTGCATCCTGCAACTGTTCGGAAGCACTAAATCCAATGGAGTGGGCAGGGATGAAAAATGCACTTTACACTGGAATGTGACCAGCCTGGGTAACTAAAACCAGAAGGCACGGGAGGCAGCCAGTGGCAAGTGCACAGCTGGCAAGCAGCTTGTCGTGCTGGCATGTCCACAGAGCTGACCTGCCAAAAGTCTCTTAGTGCTGCAAACAAGAAACCACCCACACGTGCTGACTTGGAGAGCAGCGTTTCTCCTTCCTTTCCACTCTGTGCATTTGGGCTGCAGGCCTGGGAGCCCTGATCTGCTTCAGTGGAAAGAGCAATTTTAGCTTAGGGCTGAACAGCTGAAGGTGTGTGGCAAGGCATGGTTTGGGGGGGGAGGTGAATGGCACAGCAGTGGGGATACTGCAGCAGAGTGTGTCTGAGCAATGATGCGTATGGATGAACAGGCAAGGTCAGGGGAGATGAACTGGAGGGACACGATCAGCACTTGGATCAGGAGGTGAGTGCTGGGCAGGCAAAGCCGCAGAAGTGGGTAGCACAGGGTGCTTAATTACCCAATACCAATAGTAGCCCATGGAGGGCCCCATTTTGCCCTCTGATAGAAGGACCTGGCTCAGCTTCCTCCTGACAGTGGGACTGGAGGAGAAGACAAGTCATGTTCAGCCCCTCCCCTCTGGCAGTTTGGGTTTGTGGTAATGAGCAGAGATGGCTGCTATCTGAAAGTGGGCACTTGCCACTGAGAGACAATTCCAGGCGTGGGTAAAGGCATCTGACTGCAAGCAGGATTAGTGTCCACGCTGCCTGCAGCATAGAGTTACCATATTTAAAAAATAAGAGGACACTCCACGGGCCCTAGCCCCGCCCCTTTCCCACCCCCGGCCCCACCTCAACTCCGCCCTTTCCCCGCCCCTTCCCCAAAGTCCCCGCCCTAACTCCCCCTCCTCCCTCCCAGCCACGCGGAAAGGGCTGCCCGAGCGCTACCGGCTTCACGGTTAGCCGGGCAGCCTCCAGACCCTGCGCCCCCGGCCGGCACTTCCCCAGCACAGCTGGAGCCCGGGAGGGGAAGCGCCCAGCTGGGGGCGCAGGGTCTGGAGGCTGCCCAGCAAACCATGAAGCCGGTAGCACTCGGGCTTCGGGCAGCCCTTATGCCTCCGGACCCTGCGCCCCTGGCCGGGCACTTCTCCTCCCCGGCTCCAGCTGCTCTGCTCCTCCCCGGACTCAGACTTTGGCTCTGTTTAAGAGCCAAGCTGCCCAAGCCCAGTGCTACCGGCTTCGGGCAGCCCCCGTGCCTCCGGACCCCAGCCGCTGGCTGGGCACTTCTCCTCCCCGGCTCCAGCTGCTCTGCTCCGGCGGATCGGGGTCCGGAGGCACGGGGGCTGCCCGAAGCCGGTAGCGCTGGCTCGGGCAGCTTGGCTCTTAAACAGAGCCGAAGTCTGAGTCCGGGGAGGAGCAGAGCAGCTGCGGGAGAGGAAGTGCCCGGCCGGTATTTTTCCCGGACATGTTCGGCTTTTTGGCAATTCCCCCCGGATGGGGGTTTGATTGCCGAAAAGACGGACATGTCCGGGAAAAACCGGACGTATGGTAACCCTAATGCAGAGCACATTGTCCTCCCCTCCCATCAGCCCTAATTGAGTCACATGCAAGGAGGGGCACTCCCTTTCCTCTGTCTCAATTCTGGCCTCCAGTTAGCAGCATGAAGAGGGCTAGTTTACACTGTGCTCTAACCCCATGGATGTCAGCAGGGGCTCCTTGCAAGCTTCATTTACTTTATTTCATTTGTAAATATCTTTAGGAGTGGGACCCGGTCCCTGAATATGGGCTTCCCTCCTAACTCCAGCCATACTTCCCTTGCTCCTTTGTTTCTTCCATGAAGGAGCGTTTGTCAGCCCTCTCTGTGCTACCAACGGGTTTCAGTCTCTTTGATCCTGGCATGTTGGATTAGCATGGTAAGGTGAATTTGGTACTATGGCAAATGTGTGGGGCTGAGAGCACTGATAGCTACAAGATGCACAGGGGAAGGTAGACAGTGTGCATTGTGCAAGTTCCTTAGCTGTAGTTCTGTCAATGCACTTCACTCCTGAGTCTCAGCACCCACTGCTACTCCAATCCTGGCTGCCATACACAGTGAGATAAGGATGTTCCCAACCCTAATATTAACCCTGGTCTCAATAGCTAAAGGTCATGTATTCTCTCACTTCTTCACATGTGCTACCATTGCCATTCTATGGGTCATTGTGGCCAATGTGTACCTGAGTGGAATATAAGCAGCTTTCCCTAGGGAACAGAAGCTTCATCTGGGATCAATAATTCCTGCATTTGACTCTGAAAATGGGAAGGGAAATCCCTAGAGTCCTAACAGCAGGGCCGGCTCTAGCTTTTTTGCCACCCCAAGCAAAAAAAAAAAAAAGGCTGGACCGACGAAGCAAAAAAACCCGGCAGCCGCAGGGAGCGCGTGGAGGATGGTGAAGGGCGGCCTTGGGGTGCCTCTTCCGGCCAGGCAGGCAGAGCCCCCGGGGGCTGCAGGAGGTGCTGGCTCAGCCGCTTCTTTAAAGGCGACTCGGCTGGGCCGGGCTCCGAGCGGCGTGGGAAGCGGAGGCCGGTGCAGGCAGCGGGGAGTGGCGCATCCCGGGGAGCCCGGTGGCATGGTGAGCGGCAGGATCTCTAGTTCCTGCCCCCCCTGGGCCGGGGTCCGTGCCCCTGCAGGGCTGAGCTGGGCTGGGCGAAGTGCGGGGAGCCGGCCAAAAGCAAAACAAAAAAAGAAAAAAGAACCACGGCAGAGCGGCCGGAATGTGCCGCCCCAAGATTGGCTGGAATGCTGCCCCTTACAATGTGCTACCCCAGGCACATGCTTTCTCGTCTGGTGCCTGGAGCCGGCCCTGCCTGGCAGGTGGCTGCTGCTGCTGGATTCTGAAAATGTGGCACTTGGATTTTTACGGTTTTTTTTTTTTTTTTTTTAATTTCTTTCTTTGTCTTCATCCTGCGGGTAGCTCTTCTTGCTCCAAAAGCCAGAGATGGATTCAAGAATTGTTTTACACAAAGGGTAAAGCTATTTTCCTTCACTTACAATAGCAATTCCATTCTCTCTCCATTTCCCTGTCCCTTTCAACTCTTTATTTTGACAACTTGAGTTATGTGTCTCTCTCTTGCCAAACTCTCAGCAGTTATTCCCATTGGCTGCAGTAACTCCTCCTTCCGAGGGTGGAGTCTCCACCCTAGCTACTGCCTTGGCCAATCAGCCTCTCATAAATCACAGCAGCTGTTTCTGTTTTTAAGAACAAAGGGAAATTTCATAGAACATTTCCCCCTCCCCCCACCTTTTGTTTTTCCCTAGAGATTAGGAACAAAGTGCTGATTACATCAGAACACAGCAACATAGTTAAGGCTTGGAAAGACCATCTGGCCCATCACGGGGCCCAGGAAACACAAATTAGCCTAGATACTGCCATTTTCGCCCCTCTCAAATCTCATTTATGGACATACCCTCAGATTCCTCCTCTCCAATAATGTCTCCAGCTCCCCCTTACATTGATTTACAGTACACCACTGCCTTCCCTCGCTGCTTCATTCCATAGTCCAACCTATTCCCGCCTTAGCTTCAATCCATCATCGCCTCCTTTTTGCTAAATGACTATTCTTTTTTTTAAAAAACAGCACAGTTTCCAGCTCTTGTATGCCTCTAGGAGGTACCCATACAGTGCGTGTGTGTGTGTGTGTGTGTGTGTGTGTGTGTGTCATCTGGGATCTCCAAGGGAAAACCTAGGCCCCCAACAAGACCTTTTTGTTCACTTTTTACTATTTGAAAATCATTTTGCCTGCTACTGCATTAACTTTATCACTATTTTAGTAATGCTACTAATTTTCCCTCCTCAGTTTTCCAGCCATGTTTTGTGTAAAACATACAAGCAGGTAGAGTTTGTGAGCCGAACAGGTGGCGAAGATAAACGTTTTCATGCCATTAAGTGGGAACCACTGAATCAAGGAGCATCTGCTCTAACACTTGTGGGAATGGGAATCTCCTTTGGCCAGTAGTGAATCTTGTCTACACTAGATACATTTCCTGCAATTGATAGCAATGCCGAAAGAGTTAGCGTAGACAAGGTGCTGGTGGCTATCAGTCTTTCAAGTATCATGATTTCTAAACCTGTGGTTAAAATACAGGTAGCCATCTACAGTTGGGCACCCATTGTTGTTACCGTGGGTAGAACTGCTCCAGCGGGAAATGTTAGGAAAGTTTCATTCAGCCCTCCAGCCACTCAAGAGTGCGTGAGCAAGCCCATTACAACATGGGATAAACATGAAAAAGACCACACCAACAAAAGGGCAGCTTAATTCAACTGTAGTTTCCTCAACACTGAATTGTCCCAGAGACAGAAATATGAATAGGCGCTCTTCAGCCTTTCTGTCTAGTTTCCCTTTCTGCTATGCCCTGCAGCAAGGTCAGATTCCTTTCTTTGTTCATTTTTATTTTCTTTAAAAAACATTTTTTAGGGTGAATTCTGTGCTGCTGGAAAGTGCCAGTTTGACAATGCCAGAGACTAAAGGCCTCTGTTGCCCACAGGAGAGAGAGCACAAAGAACGGCAGTGCAAGTTTCCCATACATGCTGCCTCTCCAAAATGCCAAACCTCCTCCCAAGAGGGACCCCTCGAGCAACTGAGCAGGGAGTTGCTTCTCCAGGACCCATTTTTGTTGTTGTTCAGGCTGTCAAACACACCCACAAAAAGGCCAGTTGGGGCCAAGCGGGCTGGTAGTTTGTGTGATGTGGACATATGTCCACTAGGAACTGGCCTGAGACTCTGCAAACTCCTTTTGCAAAGGCCACCAAATAACCATCATCAGATCAACCCTGCTTGACATTATTCCTATTTCCTTGTCACTGATTGGGATACCATAGATTCCGGATTACAATTACACAGAAGGACGGGAGAAGGGGCCCAGGAGGGATGTCAGCCCATCCCAGGAACATGAATAGCTTTGATAATTAGCCAGGGCTGTGGAGGGAAATGATGAAAGGTAAAAAGGATTTGTTTAAACATGGCAAGCTTTACTGCTTTTCCTCACTGAAAGCCTCTCTTTAAAGTGGTTGGAAGATTTTCCTCCTATTTCCCCCCAGATGTTTAACTTTAACATTCAATGCGAATGCATTGAAATACCTGTAATAGGAATCAATCAGTTAAAAGATTTTTTTCAAGGATTCCCTCGTACATTGTATTGCATTCAATCCCCAGCCAAATGCAGGGGCTTTGGAAGGAGCTTAAGCCTAAGGTAGCAATTTCCAGGTGATGTCCCTATCCCCTCCTTTCCTTGTCTGATGTAGGATGTATTGAAGGATTAATCTGGGTATGGGGCTGTGATCTCTCTAGGAGGAAGCATATGCTTTTCTGGGCTGGCCCCACTGCAGAATAGTGGACCTCCTCTGGGGGACTCCCTAACCTGACTGGCTGTATATCTGATATAGTGTGTGGTAAAAGGTATCCATATATCTCACACTTTCTATGTTACTCAGTCTTAGCTGAAGGTCTGTGTCCAGGACTGAGTAAACACCAAGCCATTCAGAAGCAGGTTCCCCTTTCTTACTAGTTGTCTGCTTCCAGTGACCAGCAGATACTTCATTAGTGGCCTGGAGCTCTGCCCTCCAGCCCTGAAACGCATGACAGGGAGTTTTCACTAGCCAGATCCATGCAATTCTTTATCTTTACTTTGAGTGTTATTTCTCTTGCAGGATTACTGCAAGGCCCCACTCAGCACTGAGGCCCTGTTATGCTGGGCACTTTACAGACTCACATGAAGACAGTCCCTGTCCCAAGCATCTTAAAGACAAAATGGAGTGACAGAGGAAGCGCTGCATTATACAGAGTGGTCGGGGCGATGCTGGCACAGGAGTAAGAGTTTCACAGTGATTGTTTATTTGCATGACCTATCCTCAGTTGCAGCCTCTTCTTAGTAATTATATATCCTCCTTCTTGAAGGCTTCAAGGGAGATTAATGTCTAGAGGAGAGATTTGAAGGGTGAGAGCATGGTGACCTGGAGTAGCAGCTTGGGAACAGCATTCCATGTTCAGGAATTGGCATGGAAGAATTCAACAAATCGGGCGACAGGTCTGGCATGCCTGGCAGAATGGGAGGGGATGAGGAGGAATGCAAAAAGAGGCAAGGACAGCTAATTACAGAGTTCCGCTTGAACTTGATGTGGTGAAGAAGAGAAAACCAGCGGAGGGATTCAAAGAAAGGCAAGATGCACTCAGGTATTCCCCAGGGCAGACCGGACATATGAGTAGCTATTATCGACTAGGCATCTGGATTTATTATTCATACTACACCATAAGTGCTCAGGGCATTTTATAGGCAAATAAAATGAGCAGATCAGTGCCCAGAGGAGCTTTGCGCCTATAAATGAATCTGATGGCTCTAATTGTTTTACAGGTTCCTTTTCCCATCTCCATTGCCACCTCGCCAGCACAGCAGCTCCATAATGGGAAGCTGCTCTTTCTCTCCTATCACTCCCACTGGCTAATCACTTTCCAGCCCCTGGGCTCATGGTAGAGCACACAGAAGTGACACAGGCTGGCATCTCCAGTGACAGGCTGGCCTATCCAACTCTGCCTTCACTTGCTCATGCTGGGAAATAATCATCTGCTCTCTCTATCTGCCTTGCTCTGGGGGAGCAGCGTCTCTCTCAGACATGTCAAGGGCACAAAGTGCTACCTAGCCTGGCTACAATCACATCACGGCTTGCTGTGTAGACATACTCAGAGCGAGCAGTGCAGAGCTGTGGAGCAGGGACCAGAGTATTGCCCAGCAAATAGTGAGAGCAGATCCTCTGGCCATGCTGTAGGAGCTATAGGCCACCCCCATGCTTCTTTCCTCCATTTCCGGAGTTTCTCTAGGCTACTATTTTCTGTTCTCCTGTTGTCGTGGCTTTCTCCCCTTCCCACTCTTCTTTGCAACCTATCACTCATCTCTCCAGCTGTGTATCCACCTGGCTCCTCCTTCCCCACGCTCCTTGTCACTCCCTTTCATTCGTTTCTTCTCTCCTTCCTGCTCTGCTCCATCTATTCTTCATTTCCCCTCTTTACAGAGTCCCTTTTCTCTCCTCCTCCTTTTCTATTCTTCCTCTTCCATTCTCTCCAGCCAGAAGCTCTCAGCCAAAAGTGCTGCCCCAGCAGCAGGCAGAGCCCAGCGAGCGCCCGCTTCATTTCCATGGTGATGGGGCATGTGTTAACCCCAGCAATCCACTCATTGCCTCCCTTCCTCTGCTCGCCAGGGAACACCCAGGGTGACCGTGCAGGCTGCCTGGCTGAGACAGAAGCAGGCAGACCAGCCTCACCAGCAGGGTTTACACAGGCCAATACGATTCTCCACAGCCAGGCAGGCTGCTAACTTTCCTCCTCTCCTGATGACCAGTGTGGGGTTGAAGGGAAGGGGGTGCTGGGCGAGTCCCACCAGCTGCTGCCACCCCAGCTGCGGGCTGTTAGGTTTCAGTTTAGCTCAATTAGTTTTTTAAGCCTTATTAAATAAACATAGTTAGTGCTGGGGCAGCGCCCAGCCTTCTGTTTGCAGCTGGAGCCAGTGGGCAGCCCATGTGAAAGCAATTTGGGAGGGTTGGGTTGGCCAGGCTTGGCCAATTAGCCACACTGTCAAAAATGGAGTCATTAAGGGGGGGGAGGGGCGAGGCTACAGGGTAAGAGTGGGGTTGGGAGGCTAGTAGGGAATGAGCAGATGTGGGGTTGACCTGAATGGACATTAGGAGTCTAAGTACCTTTGTGGATCTTGGCCTAAGGTCCTGTGGAAGGGTGACTGGAAAAGAGGCCAGTTAAGATAAAGTCACAGGGAATTGATTAATAATTAGTGGGTGATTAGTAATTTCTGGCTACCACCTAGAGAGGGATTAAGAAAATGAGGCACTATGGGGCTGTTTCCTCCTGGGGACTGCTAAAGGGCTGCCTGTGCCTCTGTTGCATGCACCCCCTGCTCTGGTACAATGTTTTCCCTCCTTTGTGCTACTGACAGTGTAATTCAACTGGAGTGTGTCTGTCTCTGCTGAAGTCTCCTTTTCTGCAGCAGTTACAGTGAAAATACATATCCTACCACCTCCGCCTGCAGAGAGATGTGAGGGTGCATCAAGGGGAAACCACAGCCTTCAAACTTAATATTTGACAAATGTCCTGAGAAAGGCAAAAGCACGTGAATGAGAAGGAGGAGGGGCTGCCAGCTTTATGAGTGGGAAGCTATGGGGAGGGTGCTAGGCAGGGTGGGCTATAAACATTATATTTTATCTCTAGAGATCTGAGTTCAAAAGTCACCATCAGCTTAGTGGCTTCTCAACCAGAAGATAAAAATGGGCATTTGTCAGATGGCTGACTAGCATTCATGTTAAAAGGACACTTATCGTCCCTGGATGGTAAACAAACCAACCTATAGCACAAGTGAGCATGGATGACAGTCCCTGCACAGGAGAGGCCCACACCGGGAAAAGCAGGACACAGAGCTGTGCAGGTATCCCTGCTGGAAAGCAGGATGAGGTGTATTGACCAAGTTGTGTGGACTGAAAAAGCAGAGGGTGCTTTGGGCCTGAACCAGGTGCATTGACAGAGCTGTGTGGTGGAAACTTGCACAGCATCTGCTTGAACAGTTTAAGATTGCACCTCCCCACCTTGAGTTTCATTCTGCATTCACTCTCTCTGCCTCTTAGTGGCCACTCACCCATTTTGCATGGGGACTTCTAAGGTGTTCTACTTCTTCTTGGCCTAATTAACTTAATATCAGGAGCACAGAGACCCTGTGTCACTGAAGTCCAGGATTTCTCCCTCCTCACAATCATTTCCACATCATTTGGAATTTCCTGCTCCACTAATTTTTGTGCTGCTCTTCCTGCTCCATTGTGCCACACTGCAAAGGGCACAGCAAGTGAGTGCTACATTAGGTCCTTCCTAGATGCAAGGAGGCCTGAATTATTGAAAAGTTTGCTTCTTCATTTAGATCTGGAGCAATTGATCCTTAGCCTTTCATCTCCTCTCCCTCCCCCTAAGTAATGGGCAGTATCCCCAGTCCCAACAATGTACTAAGGGTCTGTAAGGAAAGGGTGAGGACAATACCAGGAATGAAGTGGTGGGGCTGTGCCCATGAAGAAGTGCCTGGACCTCTCTTTCCCCATGCTGCTGGAATAGACTCTGAGAATTCTTAGACTCATTCTCCACTGCCTTGCTCGTTGTCTTTTGGCAGCATTTTACAGCTGCTGTGCACTTACTTTGAACAGGTAAAAATGATGCACAAGGTACAAGGCAGTGTAGGACTCAGCACCCAGGGCACTTTTTGCTTGGCTTGCCATCTGTGTGGAAGCCGTGGATAATCCTCAGCTGTCACCCACACTCCGGCAGGGGGGGCAGGATGACGTCTGCAGGGCCGCATCACAGCGTGATGACACCATGCTCCAAATGCTATCGCCCTGGGTCTCAAGGTGATTTGATGATGCTGTGCAGCTGAGTCAGCTGAATTAAACCCCTGGATGTTTGAGGCTCATTTGGCAAAACTATGATAAATGCCCAACAATAACTGCTCCCCCCAAACCCTAATACTGTTTTTCTATCCAATGCTTCTGGGAGATGGCTCAGAAACATCAACTGAATCCCCTTTGGGTGAGATGCAGCTGTAGCTTGGAACAGAGATGCCATTTCCTCTAGTGCCCTGCTGTGTATTTTAAATAAGATCATTTTGACATGGCCAGATCTCTGTCCCATTCGTGTGCAATAAATAGAATGAAGCATGTGACAAGTCTCCATTCTCCTCTCTGTGGGTGAGGTGAGAAGTCCCATCTCCTCCTATTCTCCTGTGAGCGCTCTCACAGGAGACTTGACTTTGCTCTGATGTGGGCTGTGTTGTTTCCACACACATGAGCATTAAGAGGCATGGCTGAGCACACACAGGGACTGGAAAGGTTAGCCAGGAATGAGAGAATCTGACTTCCCCGAGAGGAGCTCTCTGGAGGGGATTTGACTAGAAAAATAGCACCAGTGCAGAAACCAGAAAGCCCTTCTTTTAGAAACAGGAATAAAGGGATTTGAAGACACAGTGGAGACAAACACCATAATCTAGGGCTATTCAATGAACTGAAGAAGGCTCTGAATTATGGGGTCACGCCCACATCCCACCCCCAGTTCAATGGGAGTCTGCTGTGTAAAATGCTGGCAGAATATGCCTTATGAAGGAATCACTTCACTCCCGCAGTGAAATGCCTCCCTCACCCTGGTGAAACACCAGGCAGTCACCAGCAGTACTGCTGAGAAATGCCAGGCTAAAAGAGGAGATTTTTACCCAGAGGAAACTGAAAAGGAGAGTGTGGGAGTAAGGAAGGGGACAGTGTAAATATCTGCGCTGGAATCTGGTCAAGAAATTGGGGTTAGCAGTGTCTCCTTTTGGGGACAAGTGGTGGGAACTTTCAATATGTCTTTCCCCAAACCCTCCCTGAAATGTGAATACTTCATATGGGTCAGATATTCCCTCTGGGCATACTACACCTCAAATGCAGTGTTTAAGGCCATGGGAAAATTTCTGTTTTCA
Source organism: Trachemys scripta elegans (assembly GCF_013100865.1). Classification (NCBI taxonomy): domain Eukaryota; kingdom Metazoa; phylum Chordata; order Testudines; family Emydidae; genus Trachemys; species Trachemys scripta. Next base: position 25,171,147 of record NC_048306.1, on the reverse strand, counting down.
GCTCATCTTCATTTCTGCAAACATTGCTTCAGGTTCAGTCCAGGTGTTTCACTTTAAATATAGGGTTTGCTTGAAACCACCATGGTCAAGGTGAAACTGAAGTGAAAGCAGTGAGTTTTGTGAAGCTCTCTGCAGGGTGAAGGTGTACCAGAGGTCCTGTGAGCTTTGTGAGGACTTCCTTGGGTTTTGTTAGAGAAAACCCACCATGCCACACATTTCATCACAAAGCCCAAATGAAACCACAAAACTCAATTGAGAGACATTTTCTGCCTCTCCCGAGACCACAAAAATGTTCTTGTGTAAATTTGTCTGGCTTTGCTTCTGTATTTGGATCTGAAAGTAGTTTTATGCCTCCTGCTTTCAGGCTAACAGTACCACACTGGGACAGGATTTGTATACTCATGAGGTGAAACCTCTTTTTTGTTGAAGGGCAGAGTGAAATTAACCACTGAGTAATAATTTGGAGGAAATAAAAGAATTGTCTGAAGGGAAGGGGAGACTGATCGCAGCGCTGACATTGTTACTGAGCAACCTTTGAGCGTCAAAGGCCTCCGCAGACTTCCCCCAATGAGGCACAGGCACTTTCCACATCCATAACCAATGAGGCTGCATGACTCACACACTGGCTAGTTGGTTGTGCATTTCATATCCTTGGAGAACTGGTGCCCCAGAGTAACAAAAGAGCTTCTGAGTGCATTTGCAATGTCAGGTGGAGCTGATAGATGCCCTCCCAGGAATGGGAATTATGACCGGTTTGCATTAACCTTCCCAAACATCCTAAATCACTTTGTATTTTGTCATTATAAATCCAAAAGTTCCATCCCTAGCTGTTCATCACTGCAATGGCCCCTCTTGCACAGAGCCCAGCGGTACCATGGGTTCCTAAGCAGACCCCAGTGTTTGCAGATCTGCTTTTGCTATGTCTTTTTACTGCTGTTTAGCAAATGATACAAGTATCAAACCTCAGTGCAACTCGGGGCAAAAAAGGAGAATGAGGATTCAGAGCTGATGCAATGGGTTAAAGAGAATACAGTGCTAGGGTTGGTGAGGAGAGAAAGGTGAATCTGTGGTATGCGCTCGTAACAGACTGAGTACCATTATTATCTTATTTATCCTTGTTCTCCCTTTTGCCACTCCATTGTTTGTTGACATCACTTATTCCCCTCCTCCCCAATTTTGTATTGGGGGGGGGAGACCACATATTTTTTTATGTGCAGGCACCTGGAACACTTTAGGGTCTGATACAGATAATAACTACCCCCGCCACACACACACTTAAAAGTTAATTAATGGAAACTTCCAGATGTATCCATGCCTCACTGATTAACCATCTGATATTAATTACCCCTGTTTACTTACCTTCCTTTCCTTTCTTTTTTTTGTCTCCTTGTAATCTTTGTTTGTGTGTCAGGGGGCATTTATTTTGTAAGCTCTGTGGGACTGGGATTGCTTTCTCACTTATATTGTGAAGGTGCCTGGTATGTATTTGGGTGCACAAAAGAAAATGACGTGCATATAGACTTCCCCAGGCACAGGTGCATCCAATCTGTAAAATGGGGACAATGATAGTAAGAGTCCATTGTAAACTGCTTTGAGATCTATGCACGCAAAGTGCCATAGAAGTTCTAAGTATTAGTGTTTTGGATTATATACACAAACACCGCCTGCATTCAGGTATGCACACCTCTGCACAATATAGTGATCAGTAAAACTGCAAGCCTAGAACTCTCTGATATGCTCAGAGCCCTAGTCAGTTTCCCTAAATTTTATAGATTTGTTGGCACATTGACAGGGACCGGCAGCTCAGCTTTTCGTCCTTTTGATTTAAATTAACTGAGTGCTATGCAAGTAGATACCATAACATCGTTAGCTCTGCCTAAACATTTAAGATCCATTAAAGACTGGTTATCTGACTGCCTCCTTCCAGAGGAGGCAGCACCACCGTAGCTCGTGAGATGGTGAGATGTGCTGCAGATATGTTGTTATAATGTCTTTGTTATTATGTCAGTGAACAAATGTTGGACAAAAAATGCCCTGGGCCCATTTCTTCCCACAGTCCTTGGGCCTCATCATGCACTTCACCTCATCGTTAGGCATGTTTTCTTGGCTTCTACTCATCAGAAATTTCCTGCTACAGAAGAAAACTATTTTAAGATTTGTTTTCTGACACATGATTTTGGAGCAGCCATTGTTCCGGCCTTGAGGGGAAATTGGTTTTAAGGACTCCTGAGCAGAGCTGTGCCAATAACCAATTTTTTTGGTTCAGTGGCCAAACAAAAAAAAAAAAATCATTTCACCGTAAGACAAAACAGTTTGTTCAGTTTTCAGTGTTTTTACCTTTAAAAAAAATAAAATGGAAGTAAAATTCAAAACAAGTCATTTAGTCTTTTTGGACTTTTTGTGTGTTTTCAGCTGAAACAATTTGACAAATTCAATATTAATTTGTGAAATGTTTCAGTCAACGCAAATCTGAATTTTTCACTGAACAAATATATTTTGTCCAAAAAATGTTTTATGGAGCTTTACTCCCCAGTTCTCTTCCAAGCTCTGACACTGACTGATTTTAATCAAATGCCTTTCCCTCTTTGTCACTTCGTTTCACTATTTGTAAACTGGGAATAATACCTATCTCCCAGTGGGATTGTAAGGCTTAATTAATATTTATAAAATGCTTTGAAGGAAAAAGTGGCTAGATAAATGCTGAATATTGCCATCCATGTTATAGATGGATTTATGACATCGAGGTGTGTCAGCCAATTGGCACACAGTTTGCATTCAGTAATTTGCACGCTGCCAACCTATTGGTTAAAGAGTTGTTAATGTTATTTTATTTCTCCTGGTCCTGTCCACTTTGACAATCTTGTATTTTTTGTCTCTGATCTCACCGTTGTTCAGTTCTGCCCTCTGAAAACAGACCTGGGGCGACCTTAGAGCTGGCATTGGCTAAAGCTATCAAATGTATTGGAAAGTCATTGATATCACTAGTGAACCTGGTCTACAGCCAGATTCCTTTGTAGACATTTTAATTATAATGAATGCAGTTAAAGACTATGGAGATCAGCCAAAAAATGTAATAATGTATCCAATGTCTAGAGACCCTTAGCTGATGGGACCAGATCCATCTCTTGTCTTTCCATAATCAATGGTGTTAAAGCAGGTCTGAATTTGGCTCCATATATTATGGTTGCAAATCTATCTTTCTGTCTGATTAGGCACGGTAGTGTGGACTCGGTGATTCTGACATCGATCCCTTTCCTTTTCAAAGACTGTCACAGAATAATACCATAGAAATTGTAGCATGTATCTAAGCCCAGATGTGGACACTTTACACAGAGAAATCCACTCAAACTTGCAACCTAGAGAGGAAGAATATTGAGAGCCTGCCCTTTAGATCATGTTTTCTATCTAGGATAAGCCAATTGCAGTGATCCTAGCAACTGTCCAGCAAAGCTCGTAGCGCGGCTTCTAGGAACAAGCCATAGACAGTGCCCTGCTGTAGGGTGGTTTTCACTAGTGCTCAGCCCTGGTGTTTTAATAGCTCAGCCTTTACTGAGCCCCAGAGTGGAGTCATCTATCCATCAGTCCTAGTGATATCAGTGGCCAAACATCTCTGAGTGGGGTTCTAAGAGGCTACCCACACCAGGGGCTAGTTGGAGCTCTAGTGGGCTCTTGAATGTAAATGACCTGTTTTTATCAAGATGGCTGTGGGCTTGGCAGCTAGTGCTCAGAGCACTTTGGATCTTACTGAGTCTGGGGGAGCTGCCAAGAGCAGGAATGCTCTTTTTCTGTGCAGCAGCATTATGTATACATATGCTGTGTGTTTATCTGAGAGTCTCCTTATCTGTAGCTGCATGTTATCCCCAGCCTTGAGATTGTTTATTAGATTCAGCTGTTTTCATATTTTGCTGATGTGTCTGGAACTTAATGCTGTAAAAATGGTCACGTGATCTCATTGTACAATGCAAACCTGTCAGACATGTGACCCGAGGGCACTGGAATGTATTTAGAGAGATTTGTCTGAAGACAAGCTTCTCAATTGGAGAGCAGTTCAGTTATACATTATCTCTGGTCTGGCACAAAACTGCTCCAACTGCCTGGATCTACAGGCAGCTCGGGAGAAACCCGGGCTGCAGGTGAGGTGCTGCAGGGCAGGCATGAGGTGCATTGGAAGAGCTGGGTGGGGAGCTGAGGAGTAGAAGGAGGGGTGCTACAGAGCAGGAGTGAGAGGCTTGGCAGAGTTCTGTAGGCAACCAGGATTGGACTAGTGGAGGTGGGTTTGGGATATTAATTATCTGGAGCTCTGGAGTGAGGTGTGTTGATAGAGATGCGGGGAGAAGGGCAGCATTAGCACCATCCTGTGCTGTGCCTGGCTCTAAACCAGTGATTTTCAACTTTTTTTTTTTTTCATTTGCAGACCCCCTTCAAAATTTCAAACAAGGTGCAGACCCCTTTGGAAATCTTAGACGTAGCCTGTAGAACCACTGCTCCAAACAACAATGGTCTCGCTGTCACAAACACAGGATTCAGTTTTAACAGTAGAAGCAAAACTGAGCTGAAGCCTTCACTGAGGACCGTCAGTTCTCATGTCGTGGATTCTCACACAGTGTCTATTACTCTGGTGCGACGGAGGCAGGTACAGGAATAAGGAGGGATTCTGGTGGGTCAACATTCATTGTAAAGCTCTGTTCCCTACAGGCCAGCAAGCTGTATTTGGCAGCTGGTTTATGATTGTCTTTGGCATTCCTAATGAAGTCCCTTGGGCTCCCCAGCCTCTTTCATAGCATTCAGTGTTCCTAGACACTTTAAAGCTCGTTTTGTTACTGGCTAACAGCTGCCTTTAAACTACTATTTGAAATGGAATTAAATTAATTTAAAAAGAGCCTTTCAAAGTTGTTTTTTCCAGCCGTGGCAGGTTTTCCATCTGGGTTTACCTCATTTTGGGCAGGCGACTGTATCACAAGGTCTTTTCTCTTAGACCTGGACAACCAGCCTCCTTCAGACTCCCTCTTCCTCCTCCTCAGGTAGCCCAGCTTGTATAAAAAGCCTGACTGAGATAGTGGCTGCTTTCCCCAGCCCATGACGGGCTTTAAACACCTGGGTCTCTTTCTCTTGGCAGGGAACTGCGAGGCCACAATTGAGCCCTTTGAGTCTTCTGTGGAGTCCATGGAACATCCAACTGGTTCCTGGGCACAGTACCTGTTGTACCTCCTACCTGCCCTGTTAGTTAACTGTCCTAGTTTTCCATGGGACACAGATCAGTGCAGTCTGGCAGGGGCTCAGCAGCGCAGTAGGCTACAGAAGTAATTTTGGCCTTCTGGAAACCTGAATGCAAATCTTGTTGCTGAATGTGACAAATGTAAATGGATTAAGTGTGTCTCAGCCTAGTCCTTAGTTAATTTTTGTCCACATCATAAAATCATGGCACAATTCATAGATTTTAAAGCCAGAAGGGAGAATTCTGACCATGTGGTCTGACCTCCTGAATTATACAGGCCCTATACTCTCACCCAGTAAATTCTACATCAGCCCATAACTTCTCTTTGAGCTTAGAACATCTCGTTTAGAAAAATGTCCAGTCTCAATTTAAAGGCTTATAGTGATGGAGAATCCACCATGTTCCTAGAGATGATATTCCAGTGGTTAATTACCCTCACTGTTAGAAATAGGTCTGTTGTTGCTCATCTGAATTTGATTACCTTCAGCTTCAACCTACGGTAGCCCATTATGCCTTTTTCTGCTAGATTAAAGAACCACCTGCTATCAGAAATCTCTTCCCCATGTAGGTACTTGTGGGCTCTGATCAAGTCATCTACTGGACACACTTATTCCAGTTTTGTCTCAATAATGCCATGTGCAGGGGTAATACCACTTCCCAACTCCTACTTGCTATTTCCCTGCTTATGCATGCAATGCTCACATTTGTCCTATTAGTTACAGCATCATGTTGGGGGCTCATGTTCAATTGGTTGTCAATTATGACCCCTAAGTCCTTTTCAATGTCACTGCATTCCAGGATACTGGATATTGTAAGTATGGCCTATATTCTTTGTTCCTACATGTATGACCTTGCATTTGGCTGTTCTAAAATGCGTGTTATTCAAATGAGCCCATCTTACCCAACGATCCAGATCGGCCTGTGTAGCTGATTTGCCTCCCTCGTTATTTACCACTCCACCAATTTTTATATCATCTTCAAGTTTTACCAGCAATGATTTTCTATTTTCTTCAGATCATGGGTAAAGCTTTAGCATGACTGTAAGTTTCTGTTTAGGTCTGGGTTCACTCGTAGAGCACTGGAAAAACAGCGAGTGTTGCAGGTGAGGTGAGGTGCCTTGTTAGTGCTGTGGGTCAGCTTGAAGTAAGACTTGTGCAAGAAGGGAAGATAAAGAGGGTGAATCCTGGAAATTCATTTCTACCCCCTCCCCACAATGCCCCAGAAAGTTGTGATCTTGCAAAAAAAAAGCCATAAGACAGTGGTGAAATTAGGTGGAGTTTATAAGGAATGTGGCTCTGGAAACGTAAAAGATTTGTATGGTTCTTATCCAGACTTTCACTGGGGTTCAAATGTGGTGGGATTCATCCACCAGCTCATTAGTATTGGGATTCTTGTAGGTGTTGAAATTGGGAGAACTGCTCCCAGTGTGCTTAGTCATCTGTGACCAATCAGGGCTGCATTTGGTCTTGTTTCTGAAGCCCATCCGGTTCCTGTGCAGTTCTGGCTTCCTGCACTCTTTACCCATCAAGTGAAAGTTGGATCTGAAGGTGGCCAGAGGTCGGCATTTCTCTTCCTCTCAGAACAATGACGCGATGGACTTCAGCAGCTATTAGCAGTGCACTGATGGCTGCCAGCTGTGTTGCCTTAACATCTTCCCATTATCTCCAGGCTGCTGGCTGACTCTATCTTTGGGGAAGCTTTCCCCTGACTGTAGCAGATGAAGAGACTCTCACAGCATGGAAAGCTGGCCTGATGCTGGCTCAGTCTACCCTGAACATCTGCCGTTCAGTGGGAGTGTAAACTGGGCTGCATACCAGCTATGACTTTTGGAGACGTTCAAAAAGAAGAACACACACAGTTAGCACACTCAAAAATCCACATACACTCACTGAACTAACATGCACAAATATATTCACATGCACACTCACTGAGTCACACACAGACTTGCGCATGAACACACACGTGTACTGTTTTTCTGGAGCACAATGTGGAGTTGATCTCCTTTAGTTTCTGGATGGATGAACTGGATGGTTCAGATAAAATAACTAGTGACTCAAGCTTGAAATTAACCCAAACCAATCTTTTTTTTTTTCTTTGAGGTCCTAAATAGCTTAAGCAAAATTTTCCTGTCATCACTTTAATTTTCACTGTGCATATTTGCATGTTCCAGTTGTAACTTGCACAAGAAGCAGAAGGGCTGAAATACCATAAGTCTGCTCTCTTGAGATCCCAACCTAGTGTTGGTGCTTCCAAAGCTCAGGATAGTTCAATTAAAATTCAATATTGGGAGTAGCTTATGCACATGGCAACTCCATTGCTACCGCCAGTACCTTGCCCCGGCCTGGATGCAAATACAGGACACAAGACCCACTCTCCAAAACTTCCAGTGATTCTCAGAATTGTTCTAGAGAAAGCAATTATTTGCCCCTGGCACACTGAGAATCCAAGCCCCAAGGCCAAAATCAACAGGCCAAACTAATCTTTGGCATACCACTGAAGTTAATGGAGTTTCACCAAGTATGAATTGGGCCCAGTGAGCTGATTATTATTATAATTATTTGCTATTTAATAAGCACCAACAGTGTGCGTGGCACTGCACAGACATGGGGTAAGACCCTGTCCCTGCCCATAAGGAGCTCACAGATTAATACCAAAGTGTGCAGGAAAAATGAAGCTGCTGCACTTCTTAACCTTTGGCAACCACTTCAGAAGTGAAATCCCTACATGGAGAGGAGGTGAAGGATCACTGGCATCTGATGTGCAAATATAAATTAAACCCAAACATTGGCAATGGACCAAGGTAACAGTCTTGGGCCAAAGGCAGCTATTGCAGCAGCTATTGTGCTGTGATGGAGTTTGATGTCTTGCCTGACATCTCTCCACCTTGCTGTATATACTTGCCTGGTGTGTTAGAGTGTGAGATTGGGAAAGGAGCATTAGACCAATGGTTTCAGATATTCAGATGTCTACACTTACCGCGGATCGATGCTGCGGTAATCGATCCACCGGGGGTCGATTTAGCGGGTCTAGTGAAGACCTGCTAAATCAACGTTAGATCGCTCTCCCGTTGACTCCGGTACTCCACCAGAATGAGAAGCGTAAGGTAAGTTGACGGTAGAGTTTCTTCCATTGACCCAGCGTGGTGTAGACACTGCAATAAGTAGACCTAAGCTACGTCGACTCCAGCTACATTATTCACATAGCTGGAGTTGCATAACTTAGGTTGACTTAACCTCATAGAGTAGACCTGCCAAATTATGAAGAGTTGCAGGTTTGGCTGCTGCAATTCAGGACTGAGACACATTGGCAGAGCTGTGTGGGAGCCCAAGGCTGGAGTAACGTGGGGAGGGCCAGGGGGAACAGCTGCAGGGCAGGACAGAAGGGCATTGGCACAGCTGGGTGGCCACCTTGTCTCCTTCCTTGTCATGACAGATATGCAATGCAATGTGAATCACAAATGATTGGTAACCAAACCTAGCACTGAGAATGCTTTGTCATACAAAGATCTCAGATTGTATTATTATAAAAGCAGGAAATATATAATCGCTTAATAATACTATTAGTAAACATGTTTATTATGGTAGTGCCTCAGGTCCGGCCGAGAATGGGGCCCGTTGTGCTAGGCACTGTACAAACACAGAAGAGTAGATGATCCCTGCCCCAAAGAGCTTACAGTCTAAACAGACTGGACAGACACAGAGTGGGTGGAGGGATTAAGACACAAGCATGTCCAGTGATAACTGTAGCACGTTCTCTGAATGTTCAGAATTTTTTTATAGATAGGGAAATTGAGGCCTGGAGAAAGGAACTGACTTGCCCAAGATGATACCACAAGTCAGTGGCAGAGTCAGGGATAAAATCTAGTAGTGCTGATTTCTAGTCCCTTTCTCTACCACAAACCCATTCACTTGTGGAGCTGAGAACAGAACCCAGGAGTCCTTCCCTTGCTCTAACCAGTAGATAACACTGTCTAGTTAAGGAAATGGTGCTGCAGTACAGCCTTTCTTAAAGAGAGAGGCGTATGAAGGAGGAGTGTGATGGAGAAATCCCATGTCTGGCCAGTGCCAGCTGACTCGGGCTCGCAAGGTTTGGGCTAAGGGGCTGTTTAACTGTCATGCAGACATTCCGGCTTGGGCTGCAGCACAAGCACTGGGACCCTCCCAACTTTCAGGATCAAACCTGAGCCTGAATGTCTACATCACAATTAAATGGCCTGTTAGCCTTAATCTTGCGAGCCCATCTGCTGGCATGGGTCAGCCATGGGTTTTTAATTGCAGTGTAGACGTACCCCTAGAGACAAGGTTGGGGGCCTAGGTTGAGGTTGTAGAGAAGGAGAGTAGGTGAGAGAAACCTGAATAATTTGAGAACATGGATGTCTCTTGCTGTTCAGGTTTTGTGCACATCTTTAAGAGAAACACATGTGAAATGTGTCCTCCGTGGCCTTATCTGAGAAGCCTTTCCCATTTTTGCTGCATTAGCAAACTGCAGATGACTCTCTCTCCCTACCATGAACTACTGAGCAGGGATCTGGGCTTTCTGCTCCATTTTCATTCAGAGCCTCTGCCAGCATCATAAACCCAGGAAAACGTTATGGCATTTTGCACCCATTGGGAAGCCAAATGTATTTTAATGTATATTTAATAGATTTCAGGTCTTTCCGATATTAAATTTGCCTTTTTGCCTCTCTCTCTCTCTTTTTGGTGCATGAGACGCAATGGGAAATTTTAAGTGTATTAAAACAGCATCTCATAGAAACAAATCCAGATGGCCTGGTATGAATCAAAGAATCACATCAGAATCTATTAGAATCTTTAGTCCAAATGTAGTACACATTTCATCAATCAGAGAGCTGTGCCGTTTCTCAGCTCCTTACTAAATGACAGGGAAGAAACATGTGTTTTCTTGTTTTGTTTGCTTTATAAAGTGAATTGTAGTTCTTGGGAAGGTGATGTATTTGACAGCCGTGGAGGCTGTGGTCTAGATTCCTCTCATGTACTGGTGTAAATCTGGAGTAAATCCTGATGTTAATGGGGTTATTCTGGATTTGCCCTGCTATAACTAACAGTGGAATCCCAGAACAGTTACAGGACAGGAAGCAACAATACAAGCTTCCTACATCTACACCACACTGCCCCTGCCAATTAGCCTTCCCCTGATCAGGAGGGGAATTCAAGAAAAAGTCTCTTTTCAGTTCAATTCCTGTTCTCCTAGATAAGATTACCAACATGGGCATGTTGGGGAAGGCCTAGAGGACTTTTAATACCAGTCCCAGGGTCTAGGAGCAACTTGGACATTTGTTCCGCTAGATTCCACGGCACTCCCAATCTAAACCCCCAGCATAAGGGACAGAGTCCTTTGGAATATTGCTCTGTGGCAGCTCTTCCAGCTCAAAAGGTCCGTGCTAAGGTCATCAAGACAAAGCCAAAAGTGGCTATGGGGTAACATTCCCATGGATTCTGTCTCCTACACTGGCTGTTGGGATTGGGATGGTGTCCCTGCCCCTCTGGTCCCATTCCCCTCAATCAGTGTCCTTTCTAGAATACGGAAAGTGGTAGAAATCTGGGGTGGCTTTAGATGGCTTTGAATTCAACTACAGACCCTCTCAACAGAGGTGAGTCCAATAGACAAGAGTTACTGTTAGCTCTCTATTTTTCATGCATCCATCAGTGGAAAAGTTAGAGGGATGGAGATGAGGGGTGCATATATATGGAAATAACTGTCTTGCATTGTACACTTGACATTGTACACGGAAGATGATTGACAATACATGTACATCCATACTCTGCAAGGCATGTGTAATGTGAGTGTAGGTGGTGTATATTCAATGGGTATAGTGTTAATAGCAGATTAATTGCAAGGTAAACAAGAGGACCACAACTCCCTAGTGACTCAGATTTACATAGTTTGCTAGTATTGTAAACCACAACTTTGTCTGTTCTGGTTAAGAAGGATGGAGCATGTTAACAGTTGAAAATAATTTACTGTTTCTTTTTCCTGGAATAAAATGTTGACAGATGGTTTGTAGTTGGGGTAGGGAAATGGGGTAGAAATGGGGAGCATTTTCCTAAACATTGCTAAAGCACTCATCACTAGAGTTGGTCAACTGCTGCAAAACCTTTCCCACACATAACATTCCGATTTTTAAACAAACTCACTCCGACTGTGTTTGTGCCCCTTTCGTGTTTGCCTTTGACCACTGTTCTAACAAGTGCAATGAGCTACCGGCAGGAAGGGTTGTGGAAACAGTGAATTTTAAGTAAATCTCACAGAATGTTAATGGAAAACAAATTTTGAATTTGTAGTCAGAAGTGTTTGCATCAGAAACCCAATGCTAAGAGAGAGGCTCGTCAGCCAGGTATCAGAAGCAGCATTCTGTTACCTATGTAGCTAATAAAACAGCTGGAATTTTGAATCCTTGCAGGGATCTGCTTGTGAATAAAACACAGGCCAAGAATTATTTGCAGAAATTATTAAGGGTCCATTTAAGTCAACAGAAAGGTACCTCTGCATTAGGCCCCCAAATCATTTTGGATAATGAATACATTTGAGAACACTGTTCTGGTCACAGCCAATTCACAAATAGAAAAGGAGGCAAATTCCATTGTGCTACAAGTAACTTGCTTAGCTGTGCTCATCTCCATTGTATCTGAACTTCTCACAAGAACTGAAAACACATCAGTAAATTTAGAAAGCAGAGCTCCTCCCTTCTCCCTGGAGTTTGGTGTCTTGCAGTGATGGGGGAGACCGTTGATTCATTCTGCAGCTGGTTTCCTATGACTTGGTGGTTTGGGAAAATACTGGTTTAAACAGGGGCATCTTGAAGCACGAGACCATTGAAAGACACTATTTCAATTAAGAGAGGCTGGGAATTCCACAAGTCCTGAAGCAGCTGGATTAGGATGAGGTAGAAAGCAGGGCTTCGGAGCGGAGCTGCAGGTTTTTGCCTGGAGCTGGTGCGGAGCTGGAGCACAGCTCCAAAGCCTTGGTAGAAAGCAGTGAGGTAGGATATAGTTTCAGCATTGCTTCCACTTTAAAATCATTAAGGTGTGACATTTTCGGGCATTTCCAGAAGTCCAATAGCAAGCAATGATTGTCACTGTTTCCTTTCTTCAAGCTAATAAGAGATTTGTCTACATACCCGCATCCTCTTCCAGCTCCCCAAATCCTCCTTGTTTCTTGACACTTCATTCTCTAGGGCACCAGGAAAGGTTCTGCATTAGTGATCCATGGATTACAGTCTGAGACACCCTGCCCTAAGAAACTTTGATAGGTGTCCTAGCGACAGGCCAGGGAGATGAACTTGGATCACCCAGATGTCCTGTCTATAGCATTGGTCTGTCTCCAAATGCTAAAATAACAATGTTTACTACATAGAATTCCTGTGCCCAGCATTATGGGATGATAAAGAAACGTGTTGGTGCCCTATATGGTGGTGCGCTGGAGAGCAAATTCTATAATCCCCAGTGGACTGTAAACAGTTTATGCAAAAGAGGGTTTATAGCCTTATGACATTGCACCCAGGATATAGTCACAAGAAAGAGATGTCAGGGAACTACATGAGATAGGGATGATGACTCCTTTCCCAGTGGAGTACCTAATGGATGGCTCCTCTTTTCAAGAGTATATCAAACTGCAGAGCCATTTGTTTGATGTTGCTTTTCCGTGTATCTAATTGTTAAGCACCCTGGGACTGTCAGAAGAAATACGATAGAAATAAAATTCATTACTATTATTATTATTATTATTATTATTATAATGTGCCAGTAATTTCATTGAGGTGTCGTGGTGAAGCCATAAAACACAAGAGCAAGGCTTGACTCACCAGAAGCCCCAGGAGGAGGAATGACACCATTAATAGCTGTACATTTTTATTGCCACACTTTCATATCGTACTTAAACCCTACAAATCTGGCCATATTATTAAATTATTCTTGTTTTGTTTTTTATCCCTCAAGACTGGCAAATAATGCCGGAGGCGAAGAAATCTGGTTTGCTTTTTAAATAATGTTCTTTCCCTGACAATTATCATTATGAACATTTCCGATGTCCGAAAACAACACAACAAGGCTGCGAAACATACTGTCACTGACACAGCAATTAGAAGAGTCAGCAGCATCTAATAACCTGACCAGGCATTTGGGGGGAAAGAAATCATTCTCAAATTAAACTGTCCATCTGGGGAAAATGCAGGGAGCCAGATGCGGGAACAACAGACTAAGAGGGAGAAAGGGAGCAGGGAACTTGAGACATAGGAAGTACATCACAATGGAGAGCAACTAAGGAAATGGATTTAAAAAAAAACCCCAAACAACTATGTGTTATATTTTATATAGATAATTTGCAAAACTATCTGCATTGAATACCAGTGTAATGGGAAGCCAATGTCAGAGTGTATGACCCCAATCCCATCTGGATGCAATTCTGGTTTAGAATCTGAAAAACAAATACATATTTTGTGAACATATCACACTCTTGCTCTTTTTCTGTGTTTGTGTTTGTCTGTCCCTGGTATGTGTTAATGGGGTTAATGTAACAAGGGTGTGAGACACAGAAGTGCTGATAGGAGAATGAATTCTGTTCCCTGGTCTGCATCAGGGTTACACAATCCAATATGTCACATGGCAGAGGCCAGTTTGCACTGACTCCAAGTAGCTACAGGTCTGGCTATGGACTCACTGCCAGTTCAATATACCCCAAGGGTCTTCTTGGTGTCCCTCTCTGGGAGCCCAGCAATGGGACTCAGACTATATATGCAGTAAGGGTGAAGTTTGCATTAGGAGACTCCCCGCTGTTCACTACATTCAGACATTTGGGGGAAGGAAGCAGTTCCAATTTGCAGGACTGGCAAGTTCTTCCCATCTTCATTCCCAACCCCCTGCCCTAGTTTTATGTGGTTAACCATTAGCATTTTTAAATAAATTCACTTAGACTGTCACTCTCCATGAATATTGCAGTGGGCAGAATGCTCACAGAAACAGAGTGAATTCTAAGAGAACAGTGGGAAATATTTCCAGACAGCGAATTTTGAATTCAGAAGTGTGAGTATTCACACCAGAAATCTGAATTACGCTCAGCCAGTCAGGGGACAGAAACAATACCATGTGACATATGGCAGCTGTCCAATCAAAACTAACCAGCATAGCTTGACTTTTAAATGTCAACTATACTCAACAAACTGCAGGTGAACAATCTATAGGCCAAGAAATCAGTCATAAAAAGTAGGTGGTGAATCAATTTGAATGTTAAATAAATTAGAGAAAATTGCAATCTGTCCACAGACCAGTCAAAAATGGAAAAAAAGGTAAAATTCATCAAATAAATGAGTCACTGTGAATTATTTTATATTTACCCTCAGTGAAAACTCTACCCATTAGTGTGTGACATTATTACAAATGCTAGAGCAGGTGTGATTCCATACACTGGTGTGTGTGTGTGTGCGTGTGTGCACACAGACACCATCATGTTTGTGCTGCGAACGTGCTGACTCAGTAACTGTAACTTAGGTCCCCTACTGCAGGCCATTGGATACACCTGATATACAGGTGAATGATGTATATTTTGAATTCATACAATTCAGCAATTGGCTGAATATCTGCAAGCACTTTTTTGATCCATGTTCCATGTGGCATGATAGGAAAAAAATAGGTTGCAGCAGAAGAAATCTGTTTATTCATTGATCTCATTTTATTGCAATGGAGAGTTTGCTGTGGAGCATCAGAACTGTTCTTCTGTGGTTGGGAAGTTTGTGTGACAAGTATGTTGTTAATGGCCCCTTGTAGAAACAGGGTGGCTGTAGTCAGCCAATGATTTTCTGAGCTAGTGGGGGGAGGTATGTTTCCGCCCCCATGCCCCCCATGGATTTAATTGGCCTGAGCTGAACATGGCAGCTAGAAAGAAATGTTCCCATCTTCCCAACTCAAACAGGAAGATTCATTAACCGTAAAAATATACATGGCCCCAGCCCTTCAAAAACCTGCAATTTATTTTACTCCAGGCAGCCAAACTATATAATCCGAGATGAATGCAGGGATCGGGGGAGGCGGGGGGAATGGGGAAGAAAGTGCAAGGAAAGGAAGGCAGGGATGGAGGTGGAGGGGAAGGAGGAAGAAGGCTATTAATGAAAGGACAAGCACTGAGGGAGTGTGGAAGAAGGGAGTTTTCCGGGAGGATGACTACCATAGGGGCAATGTTGAATGATTGATGAACAGGCGAGCGCAGCAATCAACATGCCACTTTATCCAGCCAACAAACCTGGAGCCGTTGGTATTTATACAGGCCCCAGTGTGATTATTATTGTAAGGGAGATTTCTCTAATCAAAACTCCAAAATTACACACAGGCCTTGCTGATTAATATTACATGATAACAGGAATGGGGCACATCTGGCAAAGAAGCCAAGAATTTTCCACGCCGAGTGTCCGTTTATTTGCCTGGAGGAAGAATAATAAACGTAACCGCCCCCATCCCAGACTCCCCAACACCCCACGATTGTGTGTTTCCTCTCTTAGGGAGCTGGCAGGTCTGTCTGAAGGGTGTTACTCTCCCATTCCATCTCTGTGCTTTATGTACACATTAGACAGGAGCAGAATGTCCTGCATCTAGAGAGCTCAGCTGGGCAGGAAAATGTATTCGGTGTTGATGGAAGGCACCAGATTAACTGAGTTGGAGACTGAATCCTCTTGTTATCCAAAGACTAGCTACCAGCTACAGCACAAGCAGTGGCAGCACAGGCCTACCTCCACCTGAGGATGTGTCTCTGACCAGGAGGGCTTCCCAAAATGAGGGAGAGGGCAGCAGCCCCATCAGCCTTTGGTCTCGCTGAGGAGGCCACCAACAAAGAGGACCATTTGGATGCTGTTTTGGGACTGACACTTACGTGCATGGGGCAGTGGATTTGAAAAAAAACCCATCTTGTTTCACATTGGTCACCAAACAGCTGTCATACCTGTATTCCATCCAGCTAATCAAAATATGTTTGTGAAAGGAAGCACAATGAAATTCATTGGGGGGGAGGAGGGAGAGCTGTAACACATGCTCCCCAGTAGGAAGGTACTGGATGGGGTACAGGGAAAGTGTTGCTGAGGGGAGGCTGTACCTGCAGAATCCAAAGCCTGAGCTCTTGGTAACCCTTATCTCAACCTCCAGTCTGAGAGGAAGCATGCTGCCACTGGGTCTTTAGTCTTGGAGAGCTGACAGGACTTTACCTGGAGCGTTGTGAGTGCAACTCGATTACACGCGTATGTACAGAATATATTTACAGGCTCTCCAGTTTCGGGAAGTTCCCATTGAGCGGCTTGAGCGGCCCCCTTAGCCCCACTGCGACATTCTGCCGATGCTAATGTGATTTTTTTGGAAGCCAGAATGGAAACATTCTAACCTCATATTATAAAAAATAACAAATATGCGCAACAGTGCAATGCAAGGAAATTCCAGCCAGGGCTTTTGGTGCCTTGAGCTCCGCTCTCCTGCTTTATGATGTCACCGGAGACACTTAGTCCAGTTGCAACCATCGCTTTGTATTACGGGGCTGTTTATCGAGTAGTCTTATTACCACATTACCATACTAAATGCCTGTGGCTGGCTCTTGTCTGAATGTGACCGCTGAGGGGAAGGGGGACATTTGCCAGCCCCAGGGATTGCTTGCAAAGCCCTCTTCTTCGTTATTCTGTATGTGTGGCAGATTTTGGGGCCAAAATGTGTGATCAAAATGAATTGTTAATGCGATTACATACATCACTGGGAGATACATTTTTCTTCTTGAAAGGGTATATTGTCAGGAAGGTAAGATTGAAAAATTGACCTACCTTCAAATTATTCTGGTCTGCTGTGGCAGAGGTTCTCAACCTGGGGTCCGGAGCCCCATGGGGGGCTGTGAGCAGGTTTCAAGGGGTCCGTCAAGCAGGGCCAGCATTAGACTCACTGGGTCCCAGGGCATACGCCGAAGTCTGAGCAACGTAGCTTCGTGGGGGGCCCTAAGGCATGGGGCCCCAGGCAACTGCCCTGCTTGCTACACCCTAATGCCGGCCCTGATTTTTATATACAGAAAACCAGTTGTTGTGGCACAGGTAGACCGTGAAGATTTTATAGCATGTTGCAGGGTCTCAGACAGGAAAAGGTTGAGAACCCCTGTGCTAGGGAACGGTCTCTGGACTCCTTATAGCTAATACAAAATCCCACTACTGGGTTACAATAGAACCTCAGAGCAGAACCTCCATTCCCGAGGTGTTTGTAACTTTGAAATGTTCGTAACTCTGAACAACATTATGATTGCTCTTTCAAAAGTTTACAACTGAACAGTGACTTACTACAGCTTTGAAACTTTACTATGCAGAAGAAAAATGCTGCCTTCCCTTTATTTTTTTCGTAGTTTATGTTTAACACAGTACTGTACTGTATTTGCTTTTTTTGTTTGTTAGTGGGTTTTTTGTTTCTGCTGCTGCCTGATTGCATACTTTTGGTTCCAAATGAGTGTGTGGTTAGGGTGACTAGGGTCCCGATTGTATGGGGACAGTCCCAATTTTTGGGTCTTTTTCTTATATAGGCTCCTATTACCTCCCACCCCCTGTCCCGATTTTTCACATTTGTTGTCTGGTCACCCTATGTGTGGTTGACTGGTCAGTTTGTAATTCTGGTGTTCGTAACTCTGAGGTTTTACTGTATTGAGAAACTAATAAAAATAATACCCAGTGTTTATACGTAGGACCTAGACAAAAGCAAATCATTGTGCTCTGATATTTTTCCTGACGGCCTGTAGGAGCAGTTCTGCAACATGCCCTACTGGAAAAAAATGATCACTGACTATGCTGGGGTACCAACAAGGATATAAAAAAAAGGAAGAGAATCTGTCCGTGTCCATTTTGTACCCATAAGAACAACATGGGAGAAAATAATCTGTGATAGACAAACAGGAGAAGAGAAATCAGGCGGGAATAATGTGTGATCCTTCTTCATTTTACAAATAATCTGGCCTTGTAGTCCTTACCCCAGCCAAACTCTCCAGCCGTCAGTGAGTGAGTTTCCTCAAGAAGAGCTGCAGGAACAGGCTCCATAAGGAGAGTAAAACAGGGGCAGTGAACAAGGAGGAATCATTTGCATGCTATGCTGAGGCCAGGGAAGATTAAAACTGGTCAGAACCCTTGCTCAGAACTCAACCTGAGTCTTTCCCTGAGGTCTGGAGAAGAGCATTTCATTTATCCCCTCTCCTATGTTTCCTGGCTGTGATTGGAAGCTGAAATGTCCTGGGGGAGGTTTTGCTCATGGTATTTCTGATATGGCTGGAAGTATCACAGGGTTCCAAGCACAATTTCCAGACCAAATCGGTTCAGAGGAAGCTCTGAATGGGCCCCTGAGATTTTGGATGCGTCTCTTTATTGAACCTTTGAAAGCTCCCCTCAGCTTTCCCTCTGAGAGGGCCATGTGGAAGTGCCAGTGCTCTGGAATTACTTTACAAGCAGGAATGGTGAACCCCTCATTGATTCAGGGCCTGTAAGCTTAGCATCGTCACCCAGACCTCCTGCTTTTGGCACTCACCAGCATGTCCTTGTTCCCATGACATTTTATTAATAAAGGGCAAGACCACTATGCAGGCAAATGAAATGAAGGTCTGCAGCATCCTGCACATAGCCAGAGACATATATGGTGCTGGGGCCGGAGTAGGAATCAGGAGTGAATGGAAATAAAAATGAGTCCTCTCGTCCCTGACAAGCCCCCATTCCAAGGGCTCCCAATTCTCTTTTATGAGAAACATCCTTATTGGTAGAACCACAGAGAAACCCGAGACCCTATCCAGCTGGGGAAGGAGGAGAGGTGAGTGGCCAAGAATTAGACCCATTGCTCAGCTGGCAGTGGTTTGTAAAGAGTCATGCTGAGGTCAGCACCCTCCTTCCCCTTAGAGCCTAACAGTTCTAGCATCCCATGGAGCCACTGCAACCGCTTTTCCTTTCAATATCTTTTGTTCTCCCTCCATATCTCAGCCCTCCTCCATTCTCCTCAGCGTTTGTTTCTGCAGCCTGCTCATGACTGGCTGCCTCATGGTAGGGTGACCATATGCCCCGTTTTGGCCAGGACATTCACATTCTTCTTCGAGTGCTTGCTCATATCCATTCCATTAGGTGTGCGCGCGCCGCGTGCACGATCGTCGGAAGATTTTTACCCTAGCAACACCGGCGGGTCGGCTGTGGAGCCCCCTAGAGTGGCGCCTTCATGGCGCTGAATATATACCCCAGCCGACCCGGCGCCCCCTCAGTTCCTTCTTACCGCCCCTGACGGTCGTTGGAACTGTGGAGCGCGGCGTAGCTGTTCTCCACTCTCCCTAGCTTACTTGATCATTCAGAGTTATAGTTATAGTTGTAGTTCTAGTGTTTATAGTTAAATAGTTTTTAAAGTTGTTATAGTTGTATTGTAGTTCAGGGGGTTAAGGGGGTCGTCTCCCCCTTTCTCCCCCGGCCGCGGGCCCGGGCTCATGCCCAACGCTCCCGGCTTCAAGCAGTGCGCCTCCTGCGCTAAGCCTATGCCAACGAGCGACCCTCATGACTCCTGTTTGAAGTGCCTGGGAGAGTCCCACCAAACAGACAAATGCAAGATCTGTAAGGCCTTCAAACCAAGAACCAAGAAGGAGCGGGACTTTCGGCTCAGGCAACTCCTAATGGAGGCGGCACTTAGCCCGGACACTCCTTCCACGGGCCAGACTTCGGTGCCTAGCACTTCGGTGCGCAGTGCCCCGGCGGCACCGGCTATGACGACCACACGAGTGGCGTCAGATAAGCCTCCCCGGCACCGGACCTCGTCGGCACCGCAAACACAGCAAGTGCCGCGGCGCCGGTCATTATCCCCAGGGCATAAAAAAGCCCATAAGACGGGGACGTCCGCGCCGAAGACACCGGCTCCCCCAGTGCCGGGGGTAGAGCCGCGTCCGCCGATGGAGCATCGGAAACAGGCTCCTCCAGCACCGGACACTCCGGCGCCGAGGCCGTCGAGTCCGGTGCAAATAGCGTCTCCACCGAGGCCGGCGGTGATACAGTGTCTCCCGTCGACTCCAGAGACCTTCGCGGCGGCGAGAGACTTGATAGCTCTCACGGAGCCGGCACCGCCTCAACCACCGGCACCGACTGCACCGTTGACTCGCCCGGTACAGTCAAGAGGGAAACCTGCCTTGATGCGCCCTCCATCACAAGGGCTGGAACCTCGGCGCCGATCCAGGTCCCGAAGCAGGTCCCCACGCCGCTCGCAGTCCCGGCACCGAACGTCTCGGCACCGGTCGTACTCGCGGTCAAGATCTTCTTCGCGGCACCGCTCTACGTCTCGGCACCGATATGATCGTCGGCACCGGTCAACGTCGAGACGTAGTTCTCGGCACCGCCACGCTCGACGCTCGACGCCGAGGGGCCGATCCCGGCACCGGGCATACTCTAGGTCCTCGTCGAGGTCCAGATCCGATTCCCGGCACCGACGAGGTCATCGGCACCGGTCGCGGTCCCGGCACCGATCGCCGGCACCGCACAGAGATAGATCATCTCCGGACCGGCACCGTGCGGCACCGCAGACCACGGGAATCATTCCATCTTTCACGGCACCGCCATGGCCGTCAAGATCAGCGTCTCGATCCTCAGAGGACCTGTCGAGATCGGCATACCCCCCTCAGGGGCAGGCCGAGGAACGAGACTTGGGCCATTGGCAGGAGAGGGCAGAGGACCACCCTCATGGACCATCTCACTGGTCGTTTTGGACCCCGTGGGCGTACCACCAGGAGCAAGGGGCTCCGTTACCATCGACCTCTCGCTCGGGTCACTCGGTCAGAAGGGCCCCAGAATCCACCATCTCTCGGCCTCCGCCTGGAGGCGTAGAGGCTTCTGTGTCCACACCACCCGACACCGTGGACCCAAGTGCCGGTGATGCTCCGACCCAAGACCAGGGGGACCGGGACCCCCCCTTGGATCCACTACCACCAGAGGCGTCCTCCTCCTCCTCTCCGGATGAGGCAGTGGCGGGCACTTCATGCACGGGTCCCCCTCCGATAGATCTTCGGGCTCACCAGGATCTCCTGCGCAGAATGGCCCGTAACATGGACCTGCAGACGGAGGAGATAGTGGAGGTGCACGACCCGATCGTGAACATCCTTGGATCGGATGCCCCTTCGAGGGTGGCGTTACCCTTGATCCGCACGATCCAAACGAACGCGGATACGATATGGCAGACTCCTGCCTCCATTCCACCCACTGCGAGAGGGGTGGAAAGGAAATACTTTGTCCCATCTAAAGACTATGGGTATTTGTACACACACCCCCAACCGTGCTCACTGGTGGTGGAATCAGTGAATGCACGAGAGCGCCACGGCCAGCAGGCTGCAGCGCCAAAATCAAAAGAGGCTAAGCGGCTTGATCTGTTCGGCCGTAAGGTTTACTCAGCCGGAGGGCTACAACTTAGAGCGGCGAATCAACAAGCGCTACTGAGCCGCTACAATTTCAACTCCTGGAACTCTATGGGGAAGTTTAAGGAGTTGATTCCCCAAGAGTCCAGGGAAGAGTTTGGAGCCATGGTTGAGGAGGGTAAGAAGGTGGCTCGGACCTCCTTACAGGCCTCCCTGGACATAGCGGACTCGGCCGCAAGGACCCTGGCCACAGGTATCGCTATGCGTAGGACCTCCTGGCTCCAAGTTTCGGGTTTGCCCCCTGAATTACAGCAGACCCTACAGGATTTGCCCTTTGAAGGACAGGGGCTGTTCTCGGAGAAGACGGACTCTCGATTACAGAGCCTCAAAGACTCCAGGACAATCATGCGCTCCTTGGGGATGCATGTTGCGGGTCCCCAGCGCAGACCATTTAGGCCCCAGCCTCAACGGTTTTACCCCCCTCCACCTCGTCAGAGACAGGACCCTGCCAGAAGGCGAGGGCGAGGTGGTAGGAGAAGATGGGCTGGCCCTCAACCTGGTCAAAACCAAGGGCCACCAAGACCACCTTCAGGTCCGAGACAGAACTTTTGAAGGTGCGGTCGAGGACGGCGCCCCAGTCATCCCCCAGGATCCAGCTCCCTCCTTTCGGGATCGCCTCTCCCACTTCCACCGTGCTTGGTCCCTTATAACTTCGGACCGTTGGGTCCTCCGCACGGTGGAGAGGGGATACGCTATCCAGTTTTCTTCTATCCCCCCCTCCCACCCCCCTTCCCCGTCCCTCTTCAGGGACCCTTCTCACGAGCAACTTCTTATGCAGGAGGTTTCTACGCTCCTGGCCATGGGGGCTATAGAGGAGGTTCCGATAGAGTTAAGGGGCAGGGGATTTTATTCCCGTTACTTCCTGATCCCCAAGTCCAAAGGAGGTCTGCGGCCCATCTTGGACTTGCGCGGACTCAACAAATTCGTAGTAAAGTTGAAGTTCCGCATGGTCTCTTTGGGGGCCATCATCCCTTCCCTCGATCCTGGAGACTGGTTCGCCGCCCTCGACATGAAAGACGCATACTTTCATATCTCAATTTACCCACCTCACAGACGTTTCCTGCGATTCGTGGTAAACACGGTGCACTACCAATTTACAGTACTTCCCTTCGGCCTATCCTCGGCCCCAAGGGTGTTCACGAAATGTATGGCGGTCGTGGCAGCGTACCTTCGTCGGCAAGGGATACAGGTGTTCCCGTACCTAGACGACTGGCTGGTGCGCGGTCGCACCAAGGAGCAAGTTCAAGCTTACGTCCACAAAATAGTGCACACATTCAGCGAGTTGGGCATCCTACTCAACAAGGACAAATCCACTCTAGAACCTACCCAGAGAATAGAATTCATCGGCGCAGTTCTAGACTCCAGTCGTGCACAAGCCATCCTGCCAGACAATCGCTTTGGCACCATCACGAACCTCATTCAAGGGCTCAAGGCCTTCCCAACTACCACGGTGAGGTCGTGCCTCACCTTGCTGGGTCACATGGCTTCCTGCACGTACGTAACCAGGCATGCCAGACTTCGACTTCGCCCGCTTCAAACTTGGGTGTCATCAATATACCGTCCACATCGGGACAGCCTGAACATGGTGGTCACGGTCCCGAACTCGATCCTGGCCTCCCTCACCTGGTGGCTAGATCACAATGTGGTCTGCGAGGGGATGCCATTTCACGCCCCACAACCCTCCCTGCACCTGGTCACAGACGCGTCATCTCTGGGGTGGGGCGCCCATCTCAACAAACACCATACCCAGGGCCTGTGGACTGCATCCCAGTTAGCCCTACACATCAATGTTCGGGAACTGATGGCGGTACGCCTGGCGTGCCAGGCA
The DNA here is from genome assembly GCF_013100865.1 of Trachemys scripta elegans. NCBI lineage: Eukaryota > Metazoa > Chordata > Testudines > Emydidae > Trachemys > Trachemys scripta. The sequence goes on along the minus strand of NC_048306.1, from coordinate 25,147,679 downwards.
TTCCTCAGTCTCCTACGTGGCCGCTGTGTGTTAGTTCTCATCGACAACACCACGGCCATGTTCTACATCAACAAACAAGGAGGAGCACGTTCGTCAATTCTATGCCAAGAGGCCATTCGCCTGTGGGACTTCTGCATCGCCCACTCAATCCATCTCACGGCATCGTTCCTCCCTGGAGTCCAGAACACTCTAGCGGACCGGCTCAGCAGGTCCTTCCAAACGCACGAGTGGTCTATCCGTCCGGACATCATACATTCCATCTTCCAGAGGTGGGGGTTTCCCCAGATAGACCTGTTTGCATCTCGAGACAACAGGAAGTGCCACGTGTTCTGCTCCCTACAAGGTCGAGCTCCGGGCTCCCTCTCGGACGCCTTTCTGCTTCCCTGGAAAGACCACCTGTTTTATGCCTTCCCTCCGTTTCCTCTGGTCCACAAGGTACTGCTCAAACTGCGCAGAGACCAGGCACGGGTAATTCTGATCGCTCCTGCGTGGCCGAGACAACATTGGTACACCACACTGTTGGAGCTCTCGGTTCAGACACCGATCCCGCTTCCGTTGGATCCGGATCTCATCTCTCAGGACCACGGCCGGTTGCGTCACCCCGACCTCCAATCACTCCACCTCACGGCGTGGCTGCTCCATGGTTCACCCAGGCAGAGCAGCAATGCTCGCTCTCTGTGCAACAGATTCTACTGAGCAGTAGGAAGCCCTCAACACGGACCACGTACCTGGCCAAATGGAAGCGGTTCTCCTGTTGGTGCGAACAACGAGCCACATCCCCGTTGCAGGCACCCATTCCCCTCATTTTGGACTATCTCCTCTCCCTAAAACAACAGGGGTTGGCGATTTCCTCAATTAGAGTTCACCTGGCCGCTATATCGGCCTTTCACCCAGGGGAACTCGCGTCCTCGGTATTCTCTAACCCGATGGTCGTTAGATTCCTCAAGGGCTTAGACCGGACGTACCCTCAACATCGTCAGCCCGTCCCGACGTGGGACCTCAACCTGGTTCTCTCCAAGCTCACAGGTCCTCCATTCGAACCACTAGCCACCTGTTCACTTTTGTACCTATCCTGGAAGACAGCCTTCCTCGTAGCCATCACCTCAGCAAGGCGCGTTTCTGAACTCAGGGCGCTTACATCCGAGCCCCCTTATACAGTTTTCCATAAGGATAAAGTGCAGCTTCGTCCACATCCTGCCTTTCTCCCTAAGGTGGTTTCTCCTTTTCATATCAACCAGGACATATTTCTCCCGGTCTTTTATCCCAAACCACATGCCACTCGCCAGGACCAACGTTTGCATTCCCTGGACGTACGAAGGGCCCTGGCCTTCTATATTGACCGCACAAAGCACTTTAGAAAGACGACGCAACTCTTCGTTGCAGTGGCCGACCGAATGAAAGGCTCACCGGTCTCCTCACAACGCCTATCCTCCTGGATTACGTCTTGCATCCGGACTTGCTATGACCTGGCAGGTGTCTCAGCACCACACCTCACCGCTCACTCCACGAGGGCCCAAGCCTCCTCGACTGCTTTCCTGGCACATGTTCCGATACAGGACATTTGTAGAGCGGCGGTTTGGTCATCAGTCCACACGTTTACAGCTCACTATGCACTAGTGCAGCAGTCCAGGGACGATGCTGCCTTCGGATCAGCGGTTTTGCACACAGCATTGTCTCACTCCGACCCCACCACCTAAGTTGGGCTTGGGAGTCACCTAATGGAATGGATATGAGCAAGCACTCGAAGAAGAAAAGACGGTTACTCACCGTTGTAACTGTTGTTCTTCGAGATGTGTTGCTCATATCCATTCCAAACCCGCCCCCCGTCCCCGCTGTCGGAGTAGCCGGCAAGAAGGAACTGAGGGGGCGCCGGGTCGGCTGGGGTATATATTCAGCGCCATGAAGGCGCCACTCTAGGGGGCTCCACAGCCGACCCGCCGGTGTTGCTAGGGTAAAAATCTTCCGACGATCGTGCACGCGGCGCGCGCACACCTAATGGAATGGATATGAACAACACATCTCGAAGAACAACAGTTACAACGGTGAGTAACCGTCTTTTTTTAGGCCCTGTCCCAGCCGTCCTGACATTTTTTGGCAAAACTGGGCATTTGGCCCATTTGTTCTTGCCAACTGATCATCAATGGGCAAGAGCAAACTGGACAAATGCACAGTTTAGCCAAAAAGTGGGGTGCGACCCCAGGTGGGCACGGAGGAATGTGGCGGGAGGGGCGAGTGGCAATGTGCTGGAGGGAGGGCTAGGGAGAGCAGCTCAGGTAGGCTGGCCCTCTGTGTGGGCGGGTGGCAGGGGGCTCAGGCCGGCCCCACACATGGACAGGTGGTGGGGCAGCTGGGTGGGCTCGGACCAGTCCTGCGCATGGGCGGGAGGGGAGGGCTCAGGCTGGCCCCATGCGGGTGGGAGGCAGGGAGGCCTGGGACCAGGCTCGCACACGGGGAACAGGGGAAGAGGGAAGAGGGCTTTGAGCTGGTCTGTGGCGTGTCCCGTTTTCCCTTTGGGAAAATATGGTCACCCTACCTCATGGGAATAGCAGCAGCACGCCAATAGCAACAGCAGCCTCTTGCTTACAGGCTCCAACGACACCATAAAACCAGCCCTCCCCTCCAATGTCCCTCCTGCACCTTCAGCCTTCATTAAAGTAACAGGCAAGCACGTGTGAAGAGGGCAAGCGACAGCAGCCCTGCGAGCCCCCTGTGGAAATACAGGGAGCCAAGTTCCAGAGCCAGGCTGCTGCAGGGACTGCCAAGAGCTGCAGGAGGGATTTCCAGAAATAAAATCAGAACCATAATAATAATAATAATAATAGCGAGACTAGATGTGCCTTACTACTGAAGGATGGGGACTATAGTAGCCAAGCAAGTAAAGAGGAATTACACAGGAGTGCACTGATATCCAAAAAACAAAAGCTCAACAGAGCCATTACAATCTCTTCTTCAAGCCTTGAGAGAGCGGAGCCCGGGGATAAGGTTCTATACAGCCCTCCTCACCGCTCCTGATTTCACTCCACAGACCTGTGTCCTGAGTAATGAATATGATGTATCTTTCTCCTGAAGCACTTTGCATACTGTGCTTCCCCCTCTTGGCCACCTGGGAAATGCAGCTGCCTCTAGGGGGCAGAACAATGGCTGTTTAACAGTGCTCAACATCACTACACAGCAGCTTAGGGAAAGGAGTAAAGAAGACTCATCTCCAACTGAGACTGGGGGGCAATCTAGGGAAGTAGAATTCCAACCTGGAGTTGGCCAGGACACCAGTATCAAAACTAAAACTCAGAGAAAGTTCAGAGGTTCCATCTGCGGCTGTTCTCTGACCCAATCTGATACTTAACAGCAAACTATATTGTGCCTTACATGTGCATGGTGCTTTCCAGACCAAAAAATGAGAGCCCCTGCTTTATGGAGCTTGTGCCTGAGCAATAACTGAGGAAGGGATGACACTGAGCAAAGGGGATGAGGAGAGGTATTGGTGAATGATCCTCTGGTGAAAGATCATGAGCTAAACTGTTGTTATAGCTGGATCTTGTTAGCATCGTCTTCTTCTTTTTTTATTAGTCTTTTAGGCAGTACAAAACTGGAAGGTTGGTACAATATGAAATTAGACCTGAGCGCAGCGAGAGAGAATTTGGGGCTGCAGAGGCATTGAGGTTAGTGCATCTCAGTAGAGCTCTGGTGAAGCTACACAGAATACAGAGCTCACTTCTGTGCACCTCTGCACCAGAAAGAGACCAACAGATTTAGAGTAATTTAGAGAAGAGCAACAAATACGATTAAGGGGCCAAGAGACTGGATTTAGGAGTAATAAAGAGTGAACAAGCTAAGTATGCCCAGTCGGCTGAAAAATGACTAAGAGGGATGTGGTAACCATCTGCAGATATATGAAGGATGTGACAGTTGTGTGAGCAAGGGAAATTGACACACAGCAGATACAGAGTTCTTCCCTAGGATTCACACCAAGGAGGGAGGGGAGTTAGTTAGGGTGGATCATGAGAAATGGGGTGGCATTGAGCCAAGGAAAATTTAGGCTGCATAGCAGGAAATATTTCCTAACACAGGACTTTTAGACTGTGGAGCAGTCTCCCCATGGAAGGCGTGGAAGACCCATTGCTCATGAGGAGATAAAAGACTAGTCTGTACAAAGCCCTGGCTGGGAATAATGGGAGGGAACAAGCCTACATTGGCTCCTGGGGCTGGCCCTATTAGGTCTTTTCCATCGCTAATTTCTCTGCTGTCACCAGGTTTGGTTCCTCTCAGAGCTGAGTTACCTGTAGCTGCTCTGCAGCCGGAGTGCAGGTCATGCATTATCAGAGATTTACGAGGCCCGATTTATGGTGCTGGTTGCTGGTCTGGTATTATATAGCCCATATTAAGGATTCCAATTTTATGCATAAATGCTATTCTTGGAGCATTATACCTGCAGGAATAGTGGTAAAAAAAGCACTTTTCAGTTACCCGCAGCTCCGGGAGCCAGGAGCGGAACGGAGTCTGGTTCAATGCCATCTCACAGTCTCTGATGCCTGGAGGGAGTTCCCTTCACTCAGCAGCCAGAGCAGTCGTTCTAGAGGAAGAGGGAGCGTGAGGGTAAGAGCTTTAAACCAAACAGTGAGTCTCCAGAAATAAACAGAAATAATTCCTTTTGGTGTAGAGCATGGACCTCAGGTCTCCAGACACAGGAAGATGCAAAAGCTACATCCAAAGCCTTGCAGTCAATGGAAAGATTCTCAATAACTTCAGTGGACTTCAGATTGGGCCCATATTGCACTGACTGACAGGATACTCCGGGCAACTGCAGAAACAGCACACTGGTGCCTATCAATAGGGCATGGGGAAATAGCAACCCTGCTTCCCTACTGAATAGCACATACCAAAGGGAAAGGATTGGAATAAAACCAGAACACTGGTGACTTCCTCCTTCTCAGTAACATCAGGCCCAAGGACTGGGAAGGGGAGCACTGGGCTCAGTGGAAATGCCCGCCCCTCTAGTCACTGATACACTGGGACCCCTGCCACCTTATCTTAAAGCCTCCGGTGGTTGAAAAGCATCTGTGTTTCCAGCCTGGCCTGACTTGGCACAAGAAATCTGGCAAACCTCACTCAAGTCTGTCCTGCCTGAAGCTTCTACCTCAGTTTTTCAGACAGATAGCGGGATAGAATCTCTCTCTCCTGGGTATCTGAGCACCTACAGTAAGGCAGGATGTTTTGAAGGGCTTGCTTTGGGAGAAGTGTTTTGTTACATTTGCCCTGGAAGGTGTCCCCTGACACCCCCTCAGGGCGGGAGAGGAGTTCTGTCTGTATTGCATGATCTGTTCAGTCCTTGATTTTTCTGCTGAGACTGACAACGAGGGATCTAATGATCATAATGGGATTTGAGATGTGACCACCTGTCCATTAGGAGCAGGGGTGAGCCCATCCATGCCTTGGCGAGTAGCTATTTCTCAGCTCTGAAGCTGCTTGCAGTTCATACAGCAGCTATCTGGGTGGAAAGAAAATCTCTGTACCCGGTGGTGGGGGGAGAGGCCAAGGTCCGAGATTGTTCTTTGACTGACACAGACCATCTGTCCACCCTGTCCTTGAAATTCCAGCACAACCATTCAGCCTGTCTCCGGCCATGACCCTTTGGCAATTTTGCTTGTCCTGGAATCCATTAGGGAAGTGTGCCCTGGCCTCAGGACACAGATGCTTTTTACGCCGGGGCCTGGCCTATAGGGGGATTGCACTAGTGTGGGATGGATCTAACCCACACCTGTTTGCATTAGATAGAGCTGTTTGGGGTGACGCAGAGACAGTGGATAGCTCCTTTCATCCCACAGACAAGGTCATACTCCAGAGAGAGTTGGGGTCAGGCCTGGAGGGGGCATTGCCACCTGGTTCCCATTAGTAGGTCTCCTTTCTCCAGGAGAGAGTGATGTCATTCTCCTACTCACCCCAATTAGCCTGGTAGGTTTCTATTAGCTCTGCAAAAAATAAACTGTCTCCGCTTGACTCTCAGTAGGGCAGATGCATCCTTGGTCAGAAGCTTTCCAACATGCTGATTGCTAGCAGCCCTCTCTGGAAATGTTCCTTTGGACAATGACCTTTTCCTCAAACCCTTTCCTCTGCTTAGGGAGATAATCTACCTCACAACTATTTCTCCTACCCAAGTCCTTCTTCCTGACTGAGGTAAAGTGGGCAGCTCTTGATGGCTAGTGACCCCCACAGGTTACTGAATGGCTATGTCATATTCCCGTTCACCCAGACTGGGGGCCCTAAGTAGTGGTCAGTTGAGGGTTGTGTTGGCAACTTGTTAGAAGCATCAAATCAATCTGAACACAGCCACCATCATCTCTAACATAGAGGTATGGCTCGCAGAGACTACAGGATCCAGCATGCAGAGCTCTAAGATGGAGCATTGTCTGATGGGAGATGTCATCTCCACAGGCCACATTCTGGTGTTCAAGAGGAGACCAACTGCAGAGCATACTGTAGAACTCCATGGGCTACTCTTGGCTGCCTCTCCGATCACCTCTCTAGTCCCCTCGGAAGAATAATTTAATCCCTCCCCCCGCAACCAAGGATTTGTTTACATGGCTTCCCTCCCCACTTGTGATGGCTGCCCACTGGTGATTAATTCAGGGCAGGGAGAAAGGGAGTTGAAGTGTCACCTTCACAGCATTTGGTCCAATTCACTGGGAGCTCCTCTGAGAGAAATACGGGGTGTTTCATCAAGTTACCCCCCTTTTGTTACACTGTGCTGCCAGGAGGATGGAGCCCTGGCAACGGCCAGCATGATGGGTCAGTGTCCCTTACTGAGAGCCTTTGCAAGATGGTTGTGCTTGGTCAGACTGGCCTTTCGGAACTCTATAGAAAGAATGTTTCATGGTGCCCAGGTGACACCAACTGATAAAGGATGAGACTCGTGTCCCTGCTATAAGAAAACAAGAGAGAGGCATGGGACGTGACATTTCCCTGGTCATTAGGGCATGGAAGGCATCTGGGATTTTATCTAGCTGTTTGCAATTGCTCCAGCTGCTGATGACACTCTAGGCTAAGGTGTGAGTGAGCAATGTCTTAGAGATGAATGCCATGGGGCAGGGCTATGCTCCCAGGGCCATGTGTCTCTGGCACAGGGCAGGTTATCACAGGGCTACGTAGTGGAGCATTGTTAAAAGGCAGAGCCGCTATACGGTGTTAATTTCACAGATGGTTCTTTGAGTAGTTTAAATGGACTTTCATGGGATACCACAGGCTCTGGCAGGGTCACCGGTTTCCCAAACTTCCCCCCTTTCCTTCTGCTCAAGTGCCTGGAGATAACAGCAGCTAGGAAATGTGAGGTATTTCAGTATGGGTATCAAGGCCTCTCTCTTCTCGGCAGGAGATTAGATGGATATTTGTATATCATCTTTCTAGCCTCACTGTCGAGGCCTAGCACTGAGTGTAACCTCAGCATGAAGGGTAAGGGGCACGGGAAATAGCCTAGTGGGGAGCAGGGTCCAGCAGCTGTATCAAATGGTCATTGCTGTGCGGACCACTTGGGTCCAGTGTTTGTAGCTGTGGTACTGATGCAACAATCTCTCCCTCCCCTGTGAGATGGTGACCATTGCTGACCAGCATCCCAGATGGAGTCTACTAAGCAGCCTGTATGTTTTGTGCTCTTTCTACTAACATGCCCCAGCACCCCTTTTCTCCCATTGACACACTAAGTTGATGGCTTCATGTAGGACACTGGACCATTTTTCTGAACCTTTGTATTGCAGGAGGGTAGCCTGATAGAGGAAAACACCAGCTCAGATCCCTTAATGTAGCTGATTGAATCTGAACATGAATTGCATCCAAGGAGATTTTCCTGGAATACGTACATGGCCTCCCTTCTTGTTGATTTGATGGTTCACCCCCATCAAATCACCCCAATTCATCTAGTAAAGGAACTGAATCACTGAAGGGGAAGGGCTCCCTTTAAGCAGTCATGTGAGCACGTGGTATGAGATGGCATGTGGGAGATGGGGACTAATAGATGATAAAATCCGGCCATGTTCCCTCCTTCTGAATTCAAAGTTATCTGACCTCTGCTGCCGTATCTGTGGTGGCAATGAGATCTTCGGCGTCTGGAGAAGCGATTGGTTTATGGTGCAGCTCCAGCCCAAATGTTGCTCAGATCTCCCCTTCCAAATGAACAGCTGGGTAGGCTGTCCGCACCTGGCCCGATTAGCATATTTCCAATTAATTCTCCCCTCAGCAAGACAGGAATGCCAAATGCAAACTGACAGCAGCTCGATGAGCCAGGGTGTGGCAGTGAAGAGGAGCCAGCCAATTGGTGAGAGGAGACAGGAGAAGAACTAAAAGGGAGGCTTTTGGGGAGTGCAAGTTTAAAAGCCATCCTCGCTTCTCCTCCCTCGAGTTTCTGTCTCTATCTTCTGAGAGTGGTAGAGCGAACTCTATCTTCTGGGTGCAATGGGGCAGAAACCTCCAACCCAGAGATGGTCAGGGAGTCATAGACGTTAGAGTTGGGAAAGGCAGAAAAGGTTATCCAGTCCATTACCCTGCCAGCATGGGACTAGGGTGACCAGATGTCCTGATTTTATAGAGACAGTCCCAATATTTAGTGCTTTTTCATATATAGGCTCCTATTACTCCCCACCCTCTGTCCCGATTGTTCACACTTGCTGTCTGGTCACCCTACATGGGACTGACCCATCTTGTGTATTTAACTGGCGGCCAGCCCTTTTCTTGCTGCTATTGTTGTAGGGCCACCGTCAGGACTCTAGTAATATGGTTCTAATCTTCACATTTCCACAACCCTAGATGGCGCTGCAGAGAACTTGTGCTTTGGGTTAAGAAACAGGGAACTCTTGGGGTGGGTTGATATTTATCAGAAGCAGCCAGTATGTACCCACATTCTATACTAGCAGCTTTGTGAAACCACCACCGTGTTCTGCCAGATCTCAGCCTTCATTGTTTTAAAAAGCAAGCCTGTAGTTGGTATGGCTGGGAAGAAAACCTCAGAAGTGTGAATCGAGTGTAACCAATGCCGAGATGTCTATATGAGTCTGCCAAAGAGCCTGGAATGACATCTCTGACATGTGTAACTGCCCCGTTTATCTCAGTGAAGAATTAACGGAGATGACCCAGAATGATAATTTAAATGTCAGGATCGTTAACTATTTCATTCCCCATGTAAGAAAGGAGAGGGAGGATCATAGATCTGCACAATTTACTATGAGCGATGTCTCATTTTGGCAGCTCACATGGGTGGAGCCTGGAGCAATAGCACTCTTTCTTTTTCCAGTTTGACCCCTGGGTTTATGGGTTTTGTCTTTTCTAAAGGTAAGTTGGCCTATAGTGCTGTGGATTTTACTTCTTCGCCTCTTAAAATGATTGGGTAACTGTAGCACAAGGGAAGCAGAGATAGCTTTCTGTGCAATTTGAGCATGGATTGAGAAGAGGATGTGAAAGAGAGCTGTTCACAACAGCCAATCAGAATTTCTTTATTTGCATATAGAGTATCTAATGGTTGGGTCAAAAAAAAAAAAGGTTGCAAGACTCAGCAACTGGGGGACTCTAGGATTGCAAGGTTCAAGAACGAGCAACTGGAAATTTGGATGATTCAGGACACAGGCAGACTGAGACTATAAAGGGAACTGGGAAACTCTTAAGGAGGTGTAAATTGGAACAATATGGGTAGTATTGTGTCCTGATTTGGTTTCAGGGAATTAAGAGCTAATTCTTTCCCTGAGACTGGAATTGTTGGAATTGTACATGCAACAACCAGGGGAGTTTATGATCTCTGAACATGACCTGGGAGTGCTAAGGTTCAGGAACTGGAACTTTAAATGATTGTTTTTATAGTCAGTCCTTTCCTGGTTATTGAAGTTTAAGTTTTAGGTGCAGGCTTCCTTGTGGGCATTTGCTTTTATTAACGAGGGATCTGAATGCACTACCAGCAACTCCTAAACCAAGGAGAAATGGGTTACAAATTGATTACAGTGAGTTACAAACTGGAGGCAATTAGTGGGATTGGGCAGATTCGTAATAAGAGCAATTACAGTACTGGAATAGCAGCACTGAAATGACAGATAAGGAGGCTGGGGCTCGGCATGGCGGATTGAGAGCCCTGCTTTTTCTGCCAGAGTCATTCAGCAGAGTGTCTGGCAAATGGATAGTGTGGGCAGAGCAGTTTGAATTATAAAAGCAAATGGACAGAATGAGAGAAGGAGGCTATGTTTTCTAAGTCTGTTATTCTGAGGATGAGAAAGCGAGGTGCATAGAGATTTACCACCTGAGGGGAAAAGTGACTATGGAAGTTAAAAGAGCCATTAAAGCAACAATTTGAACCTACAATCCATGCATACTGCTGGAGCCAGGCTGCAGCCCTGGAATGGCTGCAGAAAGCTGGGGCTGCAGAATAAAAGAATAACATGATACTTGGCATTCAGAGAGAACCTTCCACCCAAGAATCTCCAAGCGCATTACATAGGTGGGGATTGTTATCTGTGATTTGCAGATAGGGAAATAGAGGCACAGACAAGGGAACAGATTTGCCCTGAGGTCCTAAAGCAAATCTGTGGCAGAGCTTGGAGGAGAACCCCAGTATCCCAACTCCCGATTTCATGCTCTATTCACTACACCTATATGCATAAAGTAGTTTTGGCACGACATGCCACCTGGCAGTGAAAGCTTATAGAATATGATTTAGCTACTAGAGAGTCAGTGATTCAGGGTTATTTTGTTACTATGGGTAGTGGTAGAATCAGAATTAATTTACCTAAGAGTTTAGAAGTGGCCATAAATGTGGCTGACAAAACTACCCAGATATTGCAGAGAATGGTGCTCTCTCAATGCCTTAGGCTAGGTCTACACTAGAAATGTTCCCCAGTATAATAATGTTAATTAGAGGTGTGATCCTTTATAATGAGTGGGGTTTCGCAGGGGTCTGTTTTGGGACCGGCTCTGTTCAATATCTTCATTAACGACTTAGATATTGGCATAGAAAGTACGCTTATTAAGTTTGCGGATGATACCAAACTGGGAGGGATTGCAACTGCTTTGGAGGACAGGGTCATAATTCAAAATGATCTGGACAAATTGGAGAAATGGTCTGACTTAAACAGGATGAAGTTTAACAAAGACAAATGCAAAGTGCTCCACTTAGGAAAAAAAATCAGTTTCACACATACAGAATGGGAAGAGACTGTCTAGGAAGGAGTACGGCAGAAAGGGATCTAGGGGTTATAGTGGATCACAAGCTAAATATGAGTCAACAGTGTGATGCTGTTGCAAAAAAAGCAAACATGATTCTGGGGTGTATTAACAGGTGTGTTGTGAGCAAGACACGAGAAGTCATTCTTCCGCTCTACTCTGGTCTGGTTAGGCCTCAGCTGGAGTATTGTGTCCAGTTCTGGGCACCGCATTTCAAGAAAGATGTGGAGAAATTGGAAAGGGTCCAGAGAAGAGCAACAAGAATGATTAAAGGTCTTGAGAACATGACCTATGAAGGAAGGCTGAAAGAATTGGGTTTGTTTAGTTTGGAAAAGAGAAGACTGAGAGGGGACATGATAGCAGTTTTCAGGTATCTAGAAGGGAGTCATAAGGAGGAGGGAGAAAACTTGTTCACCTTAGCCTCTAAGGATAGAACAAGAAGCAATGGGCTTAAGCTGCAGCAAGGGAGGTCTAGGTTGGACATTAGGAAAAAGTTCCTAACTGTCAGGGTGGTTAAACACTGGAATAAATTGCCTAGGGAGGTTGTGGAATCTCCATCTCTGGAGATATTTAAGAGTAGGTTAGATAAATGTCTATCAGGGATGGTCTAGACAGTATTTGGTCCTGCCATGCGGGCAGGGGACTGGACTCGATGACCTCTCGAGGTCCCTTCCAGTCCTAGAATCTATGAATCACACTTTTATACCAGCCAAAAATCTTAGCGCAGATGCAGTTAAACTGGCAAAAAAAAAATCCGTTTGCTGCTCTAGCTTATTTCATTCAGGGAACTGTTAAAAGCCCATATAAATTCCATCTCCACTAGGGGGATTTGCCGGTAGAGCGATACTGGCAAACCCTTTCCAGTGCAGCTGAGGCCTTAGCTAGGTAGCTAGAAATAGGACAGACAAGGAACCTGCTGGGGAAACTGAGCTTGTGTTATAGCACAAGGTAATGCTAGACATCTATTACTGATCTGATCAAAGGAAATGCCTCATCCCAGTCCAGTCTGAAGATAAAAGGGACCACATCATGGTGAGTGCAGAAGAACCTTTGGCTCTGAAGGGTGAGACACTGTTAACCAGGCAGGTAGAGCAGCTTAGGGAGAGGCAATGTCCGCAGATCCTGCTGCTGAAAACCAAACAGGACAAAGCTTCTCCGTCTATGAAGCTTCAAACATGAAAATGGGAATGTAGGAGGTAAACACTCCAGGGGCTTGTCGACAGGGGGTTGGTTTCTAAAGTTGCACTATCGTTATTCATTAACTGGTCCCTGCTGGTGCACAGTAACTGTTCCCTTAGTGTGCGTTACCAGCAGGATCTGCAGTGACCAACTGATGCACAACACCTTGGGACACTTTAGAAATCACACCCCTGTCAAGTGCATTACCCCACTGTGCAGAGAAGCCCCAAGAGTTGGGGGGAGGGATAGCTCAGTGGTTTGAGCATTGGCCTGCTAAACCCAGGGTTGTGATTTCAATCCTTGAAGGGGCCACTGGGGGATCTGGGCAAAATCAGTATTTGGTCCTGCTAGTGAAGGCAGGGGGCTGGACTTGATGACCTTTCAAGGTCCCTTCCAGTTCTAGGAGATGGGATATCTCCATTAATTTATTTATTTAGTTAAACATGACTCCTGAGCTTAATCCTTACTAAAATATGTATGGTCATTGCAAATATGGGCTGGGATCCTTTGCCTGGAGGCAAGACATCCTGCAGTTAATGTACCTGATTGTCTGCTCACGCACGTTGGATTTAGAATGGTGTAACTGCACTGACTTCACAGGAGTTTCTGCTGATTTACATTGGTGAGAGGAGAATCAATATGTAATTGAATCTAGCTCCCTGCTGCATTCCTAGAGCCCCTGGTATCGGAGCACTGGAGGGAGCAGCCTTGTATCTGATAGCTAGCACTCGGAGGACAGGGGGCATTTAGGAGAAGGGGTTGTTGTGGTTCATGTAGGGCACTGGGACTCAGGAGAGCAGCATTCAATTCCCATGAACTTCCTATGTGACCTTGGGCAAGTCACACGATCTTGCTGTGCCTCAGTTCCCCATCTGTAAAGTGGGGATAACGACACTTCTTACTCCCACCCTCTCCTCTGTCTTGTCTATGTAGATTGTAAGCTCTTCAGAGCAGGGGCTGTTCTGTAACTGTGTGTATGTACATTACCTAGCACAATGGGGCCCCAATCACACTGGGGGCCTTTGGCACTAAGAATAATAAAAAAAATCTCTGGCCTCTCGCCTCATGCAATCAGATGGCATTTGGTATCATCTGCAGTATTGGCACAGACAACCCTCGGGTGTAACAGTGTGTGTGTGAGGGTGAGGGTGGGGATGCTGGGAAGAGCCCTTGGAGACTTGTATCCCCCTTGGTCCAAGAGAATTGAGTCTCTAGGCATTCTAGGCATACTACAAGGCTTAACTCTTCTCTCAGGCTTTCCTGAAGGAGGTTGGCGTTTACTCTTGAGACTGTGCTGGGGTAAGGAGAGATCAGACTCGGTGAGATTTGCTGTTGTTTTTAATGGCCTAGAGCACTGGACAATGCTTTAATAATAACCCACCTCAACAAATGGGATCTTGCTCCAACTGGCTTAGCTGGTGAAAAACGGCCACCCTTTGAAGTGGTTCAGCATTCCAAAGAGAGGGGAGAGGGTTGTCACTTATCTGGCTGCCCTGGGCAGATAACACAATGGGAAGGGACCTGCAGCCTCACCTGTGACTGGCTTGCACAGTCCTAATCACGGGTATCCTATTGTAGTTACCCGCCTGCTCTGCGGCTCTGTCCCATTTGGCTTCACTTCAGTTCCCCTCTATCTGATGGGTGCAATATACTGTGTCAGAGACATTCTCCACCCCAGTGGGCATTAATCCTTCGCCTGCCAGAGTGTAAAAAGACCCAGGCACCAGGTGACTTTGGTCCCCCACACAGCACAGGCCTAGGGGATGGAGATGATCAATAACCACAGGATTCCCCTCTATGCTGAATTATTTTAAAATGTGAAAGTATCTACAATATTACACAGGGGAAAGATGCTGGTTTACCAGGCCTGGAGATTGATGGCCTGTCTCCAAGGACCAGGGACAGCACAGGGAGTGACAGGGCAAGTCTCCCCCATGACATCCCACCAGTATGCTTCAACCGTCTCCTGGAGAGCCTCCATTCTCATTCCCAGCTCCAGACTGGTTTCCATATTATCCAGGTCTAAGATCAGTGAGCACAACAACCTGGTATCATTTCTCTCTCATGTGGATGGGACACTCACTACAGTGATGGGAGTAGCCATTTCCTGAGTGACGTGGAAAACACCCCCCTCCCCACCAATACGCTTCACCCTCTGTTCCCCACCCCCATCCCTATTAAACTCCCCTCCAGTGCGTCACTGAAGAACAAGGCTGAACAGCAGGTTCCGCAGGGGTAGGGGACGAGTGGGGGTTTAGCACCTTGGGCACTCTGTGCAGGACAGTTTCTGGCACTGTGTGTGGCAGAGGGAAACCCATTGACTCTTTCCTCCCAGCCCAGCGCAGCCGTGCCCGCTAGTGTTCCTGCTCCATACCTGGGCTCTGTAACTCGCTAGGGGGAAGGGGCAGATTTGGCATCCAGGTGCTGGGGGTGGGTGAGGGAAGGACTCATTTTTGCTCCCTTTTAAATGATTGTGTTAGACTCCTATTAGAATCCACAGGTTTATGATGCCTCCTTTCCCTGGCTTAGGCAAGCAGCACTTCCACACAGCTCCCCCTCCTCCTTGGCTGGTGCCATAAGACTGCGCCCTTCTCTTTCAATCTGCTTTGACCAATGGCTGTTATTATTTATTACTATTATTATTCATTGATATTACTGTAGTGCCCAGCAGCCCTAGCTATGGCCCAAGATCCCATTGTGCTGGGGCCATAAAATATCTAACCTCACTGATAGTGACATCCTCCCTCCCTGGGGGGGGCCTCTGCATCCATGTCTGAGCTCAGGCTGCTGCTCCTTTGTGCTCCCCGCCCTCAAGGTCTTGCATCATTGATGCTACCCTCAGGTTTAAGCCACTTAATGTCACTCCTTACTTATCCACAGGGAGCAGTGCTGTGTTACTAAACAGGCACCCTGCTCCCAGCAGCTCCTCCTGTTCCCAATGTGTGTGCTCCCCGGGGATGAGAGCCAAGGGACCAAACCGCAGTCACTGACCCGGGTTCGTCTGTGGCACTGTATGATTGAAGATGATCATTTGTAACATTGTTGCTACCACTCTTATACAATTGCAACAAATCTTGTACAAAGTGTATCATGTAAGGTGTCAATGGACAAGTTACAATCTGTCAGGTATGATTATCCTGGTTAAACCCATGTATCATCACTGTATCTGAAATTATGAATATTGGCTATGTGTTTGTATCTCAAATGTGTTTGTTCTTGGGGTGACACCAACAAGGTAGTTTACACCCAGTCTCGCCAGCCCATTGTGAATAAACTATTCAAGCTTGATGGGCCATTAAGAAGAATCAACTCTCCAGATACCTCTTCCTGAGGATGCCTCAGACAGCAAGGAACTAATGGCCACCCATGTAATTCAGCAAAATATGTAAGGACGTGATATGGACGTGTGACCTAAAATTCCATCTTTGCCAGTAACTTTCCATGCACATGAGCTATGAGCATTGTTTGGGATAGTAACTTTCCATGCACGTGGGAGAGGGTATAAATTGCAACTGAAACATCTCCATTTTGCCTCATTCCTGCTCCAATTCTCTGGACTGTGGAATTACAACTAAAAGGAGTATTTTGAACAATGGACTGAGGACCTTCCAATCTTTTGGAAGTTACCAGAGAGACTTTTGAAAGGCAGCAGACTATTCCATCACTGATACAAACCTGATCTAAGGACTTTTCAGTCATTTTTAAGTATATGATCTTTGAGCCATCTATAACTCAATTCTTTTCTTTTATTAATAAATTCTTAATTAGTTTACTAAGGACTGGCTGACAATGTGATATTTGGGTAAGGTCTGAAATATTTTATTGACCTGGGGGTAAACGTCTGATCCTGTGGGACTGGTAGACCCTTACATGTGGTGAATTGGGTTTTCAGTAACCTCTCATTGAATTAGACCAGTTTGTCTGGATAGGAACCAAGGGCTGGAATGCCTAAAGGGAATTGTGTTTTGCTTCCTGTTAACCAGTCTGCTGCTACAGAAGCTCTGTCTCTACTGGTTTGGTGAATCTACTTACAGAATAAACAACCCATTTGGGGACATTGTCTGCCCTGTTTCTTGCAGTCTGCCCTGCATGTGGCATTCTCAGTGTGGTCCATCCCAGGCACCCGGTCATATCTCCCACATAATGCTGGTGGATACTAACAGGCCTGTCTCTTATTGGAATGAAGAACTGAAGGGAGACTGAGGTCCAAGGTAGGGTGGCCAGACAGCAAGTGTGAAAAATTGGGATGGGTGTGTGTGTGTGTGTGTGTGGGTAATAGGAGCCTATATAAGAAAAAGACCCCAAAATTGGGACTGTCCCTATAAAATCAGGACATCTGGTCACCCTAGTGCAAGGTGAGCACCAAGACAGGGTAGGAGCAAGGGGGACACTGAGGCAGATTGAGTACCAGGGGGGTGGCTCAGGGGAGTGCAGCAGGGCTTCCTCTGAGAGTTCTGCTCAGATTCCATTTGATCTGCACTGAAGGCAGCGTAACCATTCCTGCCAGCCCAGATTGTTTCAGTCCAGTGACCTCTCAAGTGGCTTTGCTAAAGCTGCAAGTTGATCTCATGGAAGGAAATTGAATTGTCGTGGGGGCTGGGTTGTATCTGGGCTTTGGGCTCCGCTGCCTGGCTCAGCCTATTAACGTTTGCTCATCTGATTACAGGCACAGCTTGGGGTGAGAGGTCACGTTTAAATCATGCCTCTTTCCTTTCTCATCAGAAAGTGTGTCACTGAGGGGTTAGAAATGTGGGGGGAAGGGAGATGGATTAGCAATCAGGCCACTGCCAGTGGGCCAGATGCAGGGCATTTTACTGGGGATCAGATCTTGAGCCACCTGCCAAACAAGCCCGTCAAATACTAGTCTGAGCTGCTCACAAGTCGGTAATGTAGACTCTCTGCCCAGGAGCAGCAGCTCCTAAGCCAGAGGCTGGGGCAACAAATCATCAGCATGATCACTGATCAGCCGGTTTCACACAAGCAAGCTGATAGGGGCTATGCAGCCTAGAGATCCAGGGAGGCTATGGTGCCTAGGGACTCTGAGGGACTAGGGTTTCCAAAACTGGTCTGATACCAAGGAGGAGGTTAGCCTCTATGCAGCCCAGGAATACTAGCTTGCTGCTGTGGTCATCTTAGGAGAAATCCTGGCTCTATTGGAGTCAATGGCAAAAGTCCCATTGACCATGGTGAAGCCAGGATTTCACCTCTTTATCCACAACCCAGGGTAGCTCTGTAAGGGTCTTGGAGAAATCCACATAGAAAGTGAGCCAATCAGAGTATAGCTAGGGTATTGCAGGGTGATTGGCCCTTTAAAGGGAGCTGGAGCCAATCCCACCTGTGCCATAATTAATTAGTGGCTTCCCACCCTGATGAGGTGGGACCAAGGGGATCAGGTGGTTGCTTAATGGACACCTAGTCTTCAAAAAAGGGCTGGGAGAGCTCAGTCTGGGGTGTGGAGCTACTTGCTGGCTCAGAAGGCCCTTACACAGCGCTCTATACCAGAGCAGGGGAAACCTTAGAAAGGGGATGAGAACAGGGTCTAAAGCAGGGGTTTTCAAATTGTGGGTTGTGACCCCATTTTAATGGAGTTGCCAGGGCTGCTGTTAGACTTGCAGGGTTGAAGCTGAAGACTGAGCCTCACTGCCTGCATCCAAAGCCCAAGGGCTCAGGTTACAGCCTCCCCTCCCCTGGATCTGAAGTCCTTGGGGTTTGGCTTTAGCCCCCTGCACCCAGGGCGGTGGGGCTTAGTCTTCAGTTTTGACTTCCCAGCCTGGGGCAACAGGGCTTGGGTGGGCTCAGGCTTTAGTCTCCCCTCCTGGCGTCTTGAAGTTTAAGAATCCCTGGTCTAGACAGTGGGCTGAAGAGAAGCCCAAGAAGGGCAGAGGAACCTTTTTGTGTGTGAGGATTTTTAGCTGGATTCTTGTTACCCTGAAAGGGGTTGTTTGTTTGTGACTTGGCCAGAGGGCCAAACCGTCTCCAGCAGAGACCTGTGTGGAGAGCTGAGGAGATCTGCCTTGGGGAAGGAAAGTGAGGCAGGGAGTGCTGAGCAGAAGGACACAGAGTAAGAGCCTCATCCCATCTTCCCCCATAATAGAGATTTCAACACAGAGGCACAAGCAAGTGGAGTGCAGTCAAGGGCAGAGATATGCATCAGGGAGGGGGAAGCTTACTCAGCCATTACTCAGGTGATCTCTGAGAATCTGCCTGTATCTTGGCACTGGCTGCTGTAGTAAATCCCTCTGCCTCACCCCACCACTGGGCAGTGGTCTAGCATTGTAGTGTATCTATGGTACAATGCTGGAAGCTTGCAGATATGGGGAGACAACTGTACTGCCAACCCCAAGCATTCAAGCAGGAAGACCCCAAAAGCATGAAATTATTATTTGTTCAAGTGCTGAGGTTGTTGTTGGGTTTTTTTTTTTTTTTTTTTTTTTTAAATTTGCCCTGAGGTTTTTGAGCCTCTCTAGGCCATGTTTAAAACTTTCTTCACAACCACAAGAGCTAGAAACAGCTGGTTTTGAAAAATGGAAGCTGAGATGATCACCTAATCACAGGGCTCCAGCAGCTGTGGCTTTAAGAACTCTTCCCCCCCCAATATCGTGAGTGAGGATGCCTTCCTGGCCCCAATCTCACATTCTAGAACCAACGGAGAGGAGAAAAACCCAGCCAGGTTTCTGGAAAACCAGGGGATTGGAGCAGTAACGTGTCCAAGGGGGAAGGCTGACCCTGCACTAAGCAATGTGTGCAGCTGTGACTGCTCTGGCCCCTAAGGAAAGGCTGTAGGGTGCTTTACTTATTAGAGGCAACAGGCTGGATGCCCCTTCTCCTCTCCACACTAGTTCTCTTTAATGACGTTAATCACCACTTCATTTAGAACAATCACTTTCCCCACTGCTGCCCTCCCCCAACATGGAAGAACATCTGTTACCCAACATTGCCCTTATAAACTGCTCCGATTTCATGTCACAAAAAATATATATAGGGCATTAAACTAGGTATGTTTTATAGGGGAACTGTCAAGCAGCTTAAAGCCAGACTCTGACCTACTTAAAAATTGTTCTAATCTGGCGAGGCATGTGTGTGGAGTTTAAATCTCTATCTCATCTATACTGTAAATGCATCACCTCAATGCTAAGAAATTAAAAAAAAAATCATCATGCAAAATAATGGATGATGCAGAAATCCCCAATGTTCTGTGCTCCCCCTGCTGGTCCCATAGCAAGAGTTCCCTGGCAGACCCTGCCAGGTGGCTGCCCGCAACATGCACCACCAGGCCTATGCACAAAGAACGAAGAAAACAACAGAAGCCAGGTGTGTTTCATCTCAGGGGTGAAGGGGCAGGTGAAAATGCAGGCCAAAAGTGGGATGAAAGGTCCAGTCCAGGGCCTTGACCTTGCAGTTGGATGCATGTAGGCACAACTCTTCCCCATTTGAATCCCAATGGAGGTCACATTGGGGCAGTACTGAGGAGCTCATTGGGGCTCCAGATAGGCACAGGGACCCCACAGCATGGGCCTGATGGCTGGATCAGGGTCCATCAATGGAAAGAGATAATAATGCCAGCATTTATTCTCATTTATATCTCATCTAGTGTGTAGATACTGTCTAGTAACTGGGCAACAGATTGGTCCATGCACTGAAGAGCTTGCAATCTAAATGGAAACCCAAGTAAAAGATAAGGATGAGGATGAAGGTCTTTTCTGGCCTTTACAGGTGTTATTTAATTTTGCAAACAAAGGAGAGTTAAAAAAATTGGGCAAATTATTTTTTAATAATGGTCTGGCTACATTCAAATACTATAACAGCACAGCTGCAGCGCTTCAGTGTAGACTAGGGGTGGGTGACACATGCGGCTCTTCAGAAGTTAATATGTGGCTCCTTGTATAAGCACCGACTCTGGGGCTGGAGCTACAGGCGCCAACTTTCCAATGTGCTGAGGGGTGCTCACTGCTCAACCCCTGGCTCTGCCACAGGCCCTGCCCCCATTCTGCCCTGTCCCCATTTCACCCCTCCCCTGAGCCTGCCATGCCCTTGCTCCTCCCTCTGCCCCCAGAGCCTCCTGCATGCCACGAAACAGCTGATTGGGAGGTGCGGGGAGGGAGGGAGAGGTGCTGATCGGCAGGGATGCCGGTGGGTGGGAGGCACTGGAAGCAAGGTGGGGGGGGGGGGAGCAGATGGGGGGCTGCTGACGTATTACTGTGGCTCTTTGGCAATGTAGATTAGTAAATTCTGGCTCTTTCTCAGGCTCAGGTTGGTAGCCCCTGGTGTAGACACTCCCTGCAGTGACGGGAGGGGTACTCCTGTTGCTGTAGTTAATCCATCTCCCCTAGAGGCGGTAGCTAGCTTGATGGAAGAATTATTCCACCGACCTAGCGCTGTTTATACTGGGGGTTAGCTCAGCATAGCGATGCCTCTCTGGGGTGTGGATTTTTCACACCCTTGAGGAGTAGCTATGCTGATGTAAGTTTTCAGTGTAGACCAGTCAAAAGTAGCTGATGGTGAGTGTGTCATGAGAAGGAAGGAAGGACATTTACCTAGGACTTGGGTTTAATTCCCTTCTCTGCCACAGACTTCCCGGGTGCCCTTAGGCAAGTCACTTTGCTTCTCGCTGCCTCAGTTCCCCGTCTGTAAAATAGGGATAATGGCACTTGCATATGGTGAGAGTAAATATGTTAAAGATTTTAAGGCACTAATACTACAGTGAGCAGGGGCTGGATAATTACCTTACATATATGTTGGGACTTTATCCTAAGAGGGTTTATTAATGGCAAGAATACCAATTAACTCTTAGAGGCAGCCCTTCCATTGGCTTCAGATCAGGCTCGTGTATTGTTTTTCATCCACAGATCTCAAAGCCCTTTACACAGGAGAGTCAGGCTCACTAGCTGTATTTTACAGGTGGGGAAACTGAGGTACATTATCAAATGACTGTATTGATTTAAAAAAGCCCCTCATACCATAGCAGTTTAGCAGCCTGAAGATCTGAGTGCAATAAATGCGAGCAGCAAAGCCAGCCATTCTCTCCATTCCTATCAGAGAATGGAACAGGCACGGCCCAGCAGTAAGGCCCAGCTCCATGCACAAGCTGAGAGTGCTTGTTAGGTTAAGAAGGGTAGTTGGCTTCCCACTCTAGAAAGAGATTCAATCTAGCCCTGGCAAAGGCTCCTTAGGAATACTTATGAACAGTTTCTGGGAAAGAGAAAGAAGGGGGGGATCCCCATCCTGCCTCTCTGTGTCAGTCTCTTTCACTCTCCCTCTGGGCTTGTGGAGTGTTGTCGGAGTTCCCCTGCCGCCTTCTGCAGTGGCCATTTGCTGCCGGAAAGCTCTTATGGGTGGGGTATTTCCCAAGTGTCTAGCTCTGATCGTTGGTGACGCTGATGGTTGGTGACGCTGCCAGCAGAGAAGAATACCCTCTTCTGTACAAAATCAGGAGGAAGGGAACTGAGATTTTTCCAGTGAACTTCAAACCAACCGTGGGAATAAAAGGCCAACACCCAGATCCTGTTCCCCAGTGCCTGGCCTAAGCTCAGCGGCACGCTCTACCTCCACAACGGCAAGCAGTCTCCTGTAGGAACCCAAGCCTCTAGGCACCCGTGAATGATAGTTGAGAGCACACCAGCACTGACTGCTGAGACAAGGAGCAGCTTGACAGTCTCACCAAGCCTGAAACAGAAGGGGTGAATCTTCCCACCCCCTTCAGGTGGATTGTCCCCACTGCTTGTGGATCTCTACAAACCAGCAGATCTCAGTGCAGATCCTCCCCTGCCAGCCACGTGTATCTGGGTGCTCTGGGATCTGGTGCTGAAGGGCTTTCCAGATCCAGTCTCCTACTGCACCCGGTCAGCGTTCACTTCCAGCACTGGATCAATGGCTTGAATAAAGCATGTGTGTTTGATCAAAATGTCTGCCATAGCTGTAAACCTTCCCTTGCAACTTCTTTCCCTCCCCGACAGGTATGCCACATGTCCTTTTGGGATACACACAGATGTACCCAGGTGCCCTCACAAATAATAGACTCCTCAGACAGGAACTTGTCTACTCCACCAGCCACACCTTGAGAAGCTGTCTCCCAGGGATTTTCATGCCAGGGAGAAACACAGATGAGATGAGTAACACAGTGATCCACACTCTGACAAAACAATATTGACCATAAAAGCTTAAAAAGAGCTTAAAGCTAGCTCCTCGGATCCCGCCCTGTCGTTACAGAACAGACCACATCAAGGACCCGGAGCAGGGATGGGCATGGGTTCCTCCTGCAGGCAGGCTCTGGACACGGGGAAAAGGAACATGTTACACATGGATTGGTCATGGTCTGCCCTCCAGGCACTGATTCAGTCTCAGACTCAGCAGCCTACATGTGTAAGTCTCAGTATGTCTGGAGGTGGTGAGCCTTACACTTACCTCATGTTCCTCACCCAGCCGGTAAGTCAAGTGGAGGTGAAGAAATCATTACAATCAGTGCATCATACTCTCTGCTTCGTTGCCCGTGTTGATACATGACATGTAACGATCTGGGAAGATGAAGGCAGAGTGGGATTGCACCTACCTTCTAAGATCAGCACGGTAGCTCTCGGTGCTGTTAGCAGGGGGAGGGGGTGGGAAAATGGGCACTGAGTGGGACACTGTTGTGCCACTCGGCGTGTGCTTCTCTTCGCTTTGTGACCTGCACACTGCCATACATAGGCGGAAGCAAATGTCAGTCTGCCCCTTTTCATTGGATCCCAGTTGGAAATTAGTTGGGGCTAATGTGAATTTCCTTTCTGGGTGGGGCTCAGAAGAGGGAAGTGTTGAGAACAAGAACACCCCATTAGCCAAGCCCTGCTGCCTTTTGAGATTCCTGGTTTCAGTAGAGGAACGAAGAGTAGCCAAGGCCAATCTCTTGTGCAGCTTGGGAGCAGCCAGGGAAGGGACAGTTTTGCTTTGGAACTCAGACAGGTCAATGTTTGTGCCACAGATCTCTGAGGGCAACATGTCACTCTCACAGCTGCCCTCCCCAGGCTCCCCTGGCCCCCTGCACCCATAGCAAACCATGGACATCATTTATTGCTCACTTTTGGTTCCCGTTTCTATTTGACCCGGATTCGTTACTGACTGTAAGAACCCCTGGTTCATCCTGTTTCCTTCTTCAGACAAAATACCAAGGCAGAAAAAGAAGCTAAAAAAATATGGCATCATCATATGCAAGACTAGCCTCAGCCAATAGCCTTTCATAGGGCTGAAGAAAGGCTAGGAACCCCGTTTGGCAACTCGGCTGGTGTCCCGTTTCCAACAGTGACCAGAGCTGGAGGCTTTAAGGGGAGGGTATAAACCTCCAGAATGTCAGACTTTGGGGTTTGGTCTAGGGATTTTCATCCAACCTGGCTGCGTTGTGTCTCCCCGAGACCAGCACGTAGAAACCCACGGCTTTGAATTCTTTTACTTAGTCTCCTTTGCTGCGTCCTCTCTTTTCCCCTCGTTGTCTTCTCCTTTTGCTGTTTACCTTCTTTCCTGGCTTGGTTTCCTTTCCTTCATCTGACTTCGCTCCTGGGCTTGCTCCGGGTCTATCTCTAGCTAGCTGTCAGATTCCCAGTGTGGCCACCAATGAAGAATCGAGATGTACCTGCTTTGGTCCTGGGAGGGGAGAATCAGTGATGGTGGAGAGGGGTCATGCAGATGTTTTGGATGACAATTCACTAATATAGCGACCCCCCCCCCCCCGGGTCCAGCTGCTGCTCAGCTGGATAGCAACAAGCTGGCTCACCTGGAACCTCCTGTCCAGTGGTTGCATTTCCACTTTCCCCGCTTTGGTTGCCTCGCCAGAGGTTACCAGGGCTGCATTACAGGGGGCCGACGACAGACATCAAAGGAGCTGCTTTAATAGCATATTGAGTATTCAGAGCTAGTTATTGGCCAACATGTCCCAGCACATTCATTACTTTCCACTTTCTCTCAAGGCACTTAGTCCCTAATTAAACTGTACACAACATTCCTTTCCCATCACACCTCGTAAAAATGAGGAACCCACAGAACCGGCCTGTGTTACACCAAGGATAATGATGAGGCCACTTACTGTACAGCACAGTTGGGTCTGTGACTCCAGCAGAGAGGGGCAGAGTCTGCCAGGGAAAGTGCGACCCACGGAAGTCCTAGAGAGGAGGTGTTAGTTTCTATGTCAGTCACTTTGCATTAGGTTACCTGCACATAAATAATAATAAGAGCAAAAAATACCTATTTACACACACACACACCCGTGGTATTGGTAAGTGGGAGCCATGCTAGACCGGCTGCATTTCAGCTTGACATAAAATACACTCACAGCTGGAATCAACAAATATTTTCGCTGACAGGACCGATTGGTTGATGAGTAGTAGGTCCTATTGCCGTGGTTTCTGGCCTCCTTACAATTATTGAAAGAATCCAAAATATCTGACCTCCAGTGGATTTCCAATAATATGAAGATGTCAAGCGATAGGAATTTAAATAATAACCCAGATATTGTGGTTATGGGATTATGAAAGGTTTCCTATAATATGAACTAAAATATATTGTGTGTTTACTCAAAATAAACCTTCTCCCATGTCTGTGTCTTGGATTAGTTCATAAAGTCCTTTCTGTGCTGCATGGATACTGAAGACTCCAAGGCACTTTTCATAAGGGCAAAGGTTTGCTCCCTTATTCTTGTTCAAAATTTCCCCTCCCCTCATTGATGTCTGGTGGGCTACGCGATAGGTTCTCCCTCCCCCAGAGTTGGCTGCATGTCAGTGGGGCTGTAAATGTGGTATTTGCAAAACCTTTTGGGCTTCTTTAAGATACAAGGGGCAATGGAAACATTAGTTATTGTTCTATTGTCATTGTAAAACCAGGGCAAGTTTTTAGAGGGGTCAAGATCTGACATCTAGATCATGCTTATCCCTCAGTCCATCCACATGGGGGAATCTTTCTCTTCCTCCATTCAGATAGGGATGCAGAGAGGATACAGGAAATAGCAGTTTTGACTACTAACATTCAGCTGCAGTTGGATGTGGGAAAGACACAAGACCACAAGCTTGATGGCTAATGATAGTTCTGCTCCTTATATGGGAGATTTAGAGGGAAGTGTCTAGTAACACTCAGTACCCACTGGTGTCAGGGCATAGATTTTGCATGCACTGAGATCACTATAGTTATATGTATGTCTAGATATAACATAGGTGTGCACACAACACATGTGGCAAAGCCCACTGGATGATGCATTATACAGTTACATCCCCAGAAATCCACACACATTTTGTGTTGTTATGATCACATCTTGGTAACCATGAGTGAAGCTCCTTTCATCAGGACTTGGAGAGAGGGTGTGCAGCCTTATCCACTACTTCCCTCTGTTGTGTTTCACGTATTTGGTGCTTAGGAGAAGATACTATTTTTGACAAGCCTGTTTGATTAAAATCACAAACAAAATGGCCTCTTTCCTGGGCCCACCTGCAAGTTATTTATTGTTTTGGTTAGACTGTTTCTTAGACAAACAGGAAAAACAATGGGACAAGAAACTTTGATTGTTTCTTTATCTTGCAGTTTATTATCAAGACAATTCTACCCTCCCAAGAGATAGTGGAATGTGGGCAGGATGTGACACCAGAGGGAACCTACCCAATAAGCAAAGAGCAGACTTGCACTCATTTGCATACTACCGTTTATGTTGGTTACATTTTGAGATGGATTGAATTGAAACTTAGGACCAACGTCCCCCAGCTTTGGGAAATTTGGATCTGGGTTTGAATGTTTTGTCTCGTGCCCAACTCTAGCCAAGTTTAAGGCTAAGTCAACCAGTTAAGGTTAAATCAGAACTGGCCTGTCCTTTACCCAGTTCTCAAACCAAACCATGATCCACAGAATCTTTTCTGAGGTTCGGAAAAGTGTGGTTAACGGGTTGGGGGGAGGGTTGAAGTTTGTTTTCTCTGATCCCTGAACATCCTGGTTCAAGCCATAACCAGAAGTGAAGACCAAACTACTGAGAGAAATACTGCTCTTCTGTAAAAAGCAACAGAGAGTCCTGTGGCACCTTTAAGACTAACAGATTGGTGGGGAGGGATAACTCAGTGGTTTGAGCATTAGCCTGCTAAACCCAGGGTTGTGAGTTCAATCCTTGAGGGGGCCATTTAGGGATCTGGGGCAAAATCAGTACTTGGTCCTGCTAGTGAAGGCAAGGGGGCTGGACTTGATGACCTTTCAAGGTCCCTTCCAGTTCTAGGAGATGGGATATCTCCATAAATAAATTAATAAAAATAAAGATGTATTGGAGCATAAGCTTTCGTGGGTGAATGCCCACTTCGTCGGATGCATGTAATGGAAATTTCCAGGGGCAGGTATAAATACACTGGCAAGAATCAGTCTGGAGATAATGAGGTTAGTTCAATCAGGGAGGATGAAGTCCTCTGCTAGCAGTTGAAGTGTGAACACCAAGGGAGGAGAAACTGCTTCTGTAGTTGGCTAGCCATTCACAGTCTTTGTTTAATCCTGATCTGATGGTGTCAAATTTTAAATGAACTGAAGCTCAGCAGTTTCTCTTTGGAGTCTGGTCCTGAAGTTTTTTTGCTGTAAGATGACTACCTTTACATCTGCTATTGTGTGGCCAGGGAGGTTGAAGTGTTCTCCTACAGGTTTTTGTATATTGCCATTCCTGATATCTGACTTGTGTCCATTTATCCTTTTACGTAGTGACTGTTCAGTTTGGCCAATGTACATAGCAGAGGGGCATTGCTGGCACATGATGGCATATATAACATTGGTGGACGTGCAGGTGAATGAATTGGTGATGTTGTAGCTGATCTGGTTAGGTCCTGTGATGGTGTTGTTGGTGTAGATATGTGTTCAGAGTTGGTATCGAGGTTTGTTGCATGGATTGGTTCCTGAGTTAGAGTTGTTATGGTGCGGTGTGTGGTTGCTGGTGAGAATATGCTTAAGGTTGGCAGGTTGTCTGTGGGCGAGGACTGGCCTGCCTCCCAAGGTCTGTGAAAGAGAGGGATCATTGTCAAGGATGGGTTGTAGTTCACTGATGATGCATTGGAGAGGTTTAAGCTGAGGACTGTAGGTAATGGCCAGTGGAGTTCTGTTGGTTTCTTTCTTGGGCTTGTCTTGTAGCAGGAGGCTTCTGGGTACACGTCTGGCTCTGTTGATTTGTTTCCTTATTTCCTTATGCGGGTATCATAGCTTTGAGAATGCTTGGTGAAGATCTTGTAGGTGTTGGTCTCTGTCTGAGGGGCTGCAGCAGATGCGGTTGTACCTCAGTGCTTGGCTATAGATGATGGATCGTCTGGTGTGTCTGGGGTGGAAGCTGGAGGCATAAAGGTAGGCATAGTGGTCGGTGGGTTTTCGGTACAGGGTGGTGTTAATGTGGCCATCACTTATTTGTACTGTGGTGTCTAGGAAGTGGACCTCCCGTGTAGATTGGTCCAGCCTGAGGTTGATGGTGGGGTGGAAGCTGTTGAAATTATGGTGGAATTCTTCCAGAGTCTCCTTCCCATGGGTCCAGATGATGAAGATGTCGTCAATGTAGTGTAGGTAGAGGAGGGGCATGAGTGGACGAGAGCTGAGGAAGCGTTGTTCCAGGTCAGCCAAAAAAATGTTGGCATATTGTGGGGCCATGCGGGTGCCCATGGCGGTGCCACTAGTCTAGAGGTATATATTGTCACCAAATTTGAAATAATTGTGCGTGAGGATAAAGTCACAGAGCTCAGCAACAAGTTGTGCTGTGTCATCATCAGGGATACTGTTCCTGACAGCTTGTATTCCATCTGTGTTTGGGATGTTTGTGTAGAGAGCCTCCACATCCATGGTGGCTAGGATGGTGTTTTCTGGGAGATCACCAATGCACTGTAGTTTTCTCAGGAAATCAGTGGTGTCACGGAGATAGCTAGGAGTGCTGGTGGCATAGGGTCTGAGCAGAGAGTCTACATATCTGGATAGTTCTTCAGTGAGAGTGCCAATTCCAGAGATGATGGGGCGTCCAGGATTTCCAGGTTTGTGGATCTTGGGTAGTAGATAGAATAACCCCGGTCGGGGCTCCAAGGGTGTGTTGAATTGTTCCTGTGTTAGTGCAGGGAGTGTCCTGAGTAGATGGTGCAATTTCTTAGTATATTCCTCAGTGGGCTCTGAGGAAAGTGGCCTATAGAATTTGGTATTGGAGAGTTGTCTGGCAGCCTCCATCTGGTAGTCAGACCTGTTCATGATGACAACAGCACCTCCTTTATCAACCTCTTTGATTATAATGTCAGAGTTGTTTCTGAGGCTGTGGATGGCATTGCGTTCTGCACAACTTAGGTTATGAGGCAGGCAATGTTGTTTTTCCACAATTTCTGCCTGTGCACGTCGGCGGAAGCATTCTATGTATAGGTCCAGACTGTCATTTTGACCCTCAGGAGGAGTCCATGTGGAGTAGTTCTTCCTGTGTTGTTGGTGGGAGGGTATCTGTGTATCAGTGCACTGTTCAGTGTTATCTTGAAAGTATTCTTTCAGTCGGAGGTGGCGAAAGTAGGCTTCCAGATTACCACAGAACTGTATCATGTTCGTGGGGGTGCTGGGGCAAAAAAAGAGTCCCCGAGATAGGACAGACTCTTCCGCTGGGTTGAGTGTGTAGCTGGATAAATTGACGATATTGCTGGGTGTACTCTTCTGGTATTTCTGACTCAGCAAGAAGCAGAAAGTACCAGAAATCTTTCAAGAAAGCTGGTTAAGCTAAAGAGGTTTGGATAATTCAGATAAGGTTTGGCTTATTGTACTGACTTTTACTGTAGCTGTGACTGAGTTTGTGGAAAAGCATCTGTTAGGAATCGAGCAAAAACCAAGACCAGACATATTTGACCTAAATAGGATTTGAATTCAGTTCTTCATAGCTAACAAGCTACCTTATATTTCAACTTGCTAGTTCTTGTTTTGCAGAGATCCCAGACTTGAATTTTCTGAGCAAGTTCATCTTTTTTAAATCAACTTTGGCAAAACCCTCCCCATTGCAGGGTGGGACTGCTATTAACACATGCCTTAAACTGGTTTGGAGCTGACAGAGAGAGCAACTCCATGTTTGGACCAGTGGTCACTCATGCTGCAAGAAGTTATAGGCCATAGAATCATAAAATCATAGAATATCAGGGTTGGAAGGGACCTCAGGAGGTCATCTAGTCCAACCCCCCTGCTCAAAGCAGGTCCAATCACCAGCTAAATCATCCCAGCCAGGGCTTTGTCAAGCCTGACCTTAAAAACCTCTAAGGAAGGAGATTCCACCACCTCCCTAGGTTACCGATTCCAGTGCTTCATCACCCTCCTAGTGAAGAAGTTTTTCCTAATATCCAACCTAAACCTCCCCTACTGCATTGAGACCATTACTCCTTGTTCTGTCATCTGCTACCACTGAGAACAGTCTAGATCCATCCTCTTTGGAACCCCCTTTCAGGTAGTTGAAAGTAGCTATCAAATCCCCCTTTGTTCTTCTCTTCTGCAGACTAAACAATCCCAGTTCCCTCAGCCTCTCCTCAAAAGTCATGTGCTCCAGCCCCCTAATCATTTTTGTTGCCCTCCGCTGGACTCTTTCCAACTTTACCACATCGTTCTTGTAGTGTGGGGTCCAAAACTGGACACAGTACTCCAGATGAGGCCTCACCAATGCCGAATAGAGGGGAATGATCATGTCCCTGGAGCTGCTGGCAATGCCCCTACTTATACAGCCCAAAATACTGTTAGCCTTCTGTCGACTCATATCCAGCTTCTCGTCCCCTGTAACTCCTAGGTCCTTTTCTGCAGAACTGCTGCCTAGCCACTTGGTCCCTAGTCTGTAGCAGTGCATGGGATTCTTCCGTCCTAAGAACAGGACTCTGCACTTGTCCTTGTTAAACTTCATCAGATTTCTTTCGGCCCAATCCTCTATTTTGTCTAGATCCCTCTGTATCCTATCCCTACCCTCCAGCGTATCTACCACTCCTCCCAGTTTAGTGTCATCTGCAAACTTGCTGAGGGTGCAATCCACACCATCCTCCAGATCATTAATGAAGATATTGACCAAAACCGGCCCCAGGACCGACCCTTGGGGTACTCCGCTTGATACCTGCTGCCAACTAGACATGGAGCCATTGATCACTAACCATGATGGTCAGGTTAACCATGATAACCTGGATGGTCAGGAGGAAGTCCCCTCCCTTGAGAGCTGTGTCTGTGTGTCTAGACAGCTCCAGCTTGTCACTTGTTTTATTAATAATTTCTCTCTCTTCCAAAGCACAGAGCAATCAGGCATGATTATGAAACTTAGAGATGGTCTCATGGGGATAGCACTGTGGGAGATGCATAGCTCCAGAGGGAGAGCTTCCAGACCTTGGGTTCTTCCAATCTGCTTAACATCTCCCTGTACACATACGATACTGTAGTAAAGACAAAGCTGACCTGCTTCATTTTTTTAAGGGAGGTGTGTGCGAAGACCTCTAGTGGTCTCGGTGTGTGAACACTCCAAACACCCACCTCTTTCACTTAGTTACACTGTTGTTTCGGGACTGCAATGTATGCCATCCAATAGAACAGAATTGCCATGGAATCTAGAGATTGACAAGCCCTATTAAGGCACCTAGGATAAAATGTTCAAAAGCACCTAAGTGACATAGGTGCCTAAGTCCTATCGAAAGCCAATGGAATGTAGGTACCTAAGTCACTTGGGCACTTTTGACCCCTTTATTCCTTATCCATTGTGCCCTGCAGGGTAAATGTACTTGCCTATCTTAGCTGTACAAGGGCTACTCGTTGTAACCAGCAGAGACTACTCATTGGAACCAGTTCTGCTCTCACACAGGTGCAAATCAGGAATAACTCCATTGAAGTCAAGGAAATTACTCCATTGTACACTTGGTGTGAGTGGTGAATTAGACCTACTGTATCCCCTTGGAAGGGCATCATATTCATTTCAGTAGTTGTTAGTTACAAGGGAGATGGGATTAGGGGAAAGAGTTTGTAGGGGGTAAAGGTGGGGATTATGGGGCCCTGGCCATCACTCTAATGCATGAAGTGGCATTTGAGGGAAGGAGTTGAGAGTTGATGGTCTCCTGTTGGTTAGGGTGAGGTGATTGCAAGTCACTATGCCTTACATTTTAGCACTTTGTCCCAGTTAAATATTTGTACAGTTAATAAATATATTATAATTTTTTCAGTAAGGAAATGAGGAGACTGCAAAGAAAAATAATGAAAGGCCCTTTCTTGTGCTTTCCTGCTCTCCAAGAATTTGGATCAGGACCTACTTCTTTCTCCTTGGCCCTCATGCTATGAGGAACCCTGCTGTGGATTTCACAACAGTGTGATTGACAAGATTAGAAATTATCTCCCCCCCCCCTACATATAAGGTTACTGCCGCTCCAGGCACAGTGTGAAATTCCCCTTGCCGGAGCTCATTAAATGGGTCAATGGATCCGTTCCAACTTCTCTGCAGTTCACAAAGGGCTGAGTCCTGGCCACCCCACCAAACTCTGTCCCAGGCTGTTGACGAGTAAGTGCTTCCATATGGCTCACCTCAGCATCTCCAGAAAGATAACAGAGAGCTAATGGCTTGCAGATTCCACAGATACTCATTGTTAAATGTGCAAAGAAAGCAGGGGCTCTGGACTGCATTCAATCACAGCAGATTGGAATGGAGGGGCACAGTTGGCTTGGTGCCAGTTTTCAACCCCCTACAGATCTTCCCCTTGAGGCAGAGGGCGCTGGCAAAGGGCAGCACATTCACACAGCATCTGAGGAGCCTCAAACTGGGTCAGAAATCAGAGCAGGGTGATGGATCCCTTAGCTGAAGCAGAACCACAGCACCCCTGGGTGACAGCAAGGCTGAGACTCATGATCTTTGATCATTGGTTATACAGTGTACACAATGTCCATGGGGACTGAGCACATGCAGGTATTGAATGCTTATATGATGATGTGATGTGCAGTTACTGTACAGAATATGCCCTAGGAGCACTGGGAGGTGCCGAGACCAGGCAGCCATCCATGTTGTCGTGGTTACAAGGAGCTGGGCAAAAAATGTATAACAAGTAATTTATTGCTAGAATTTTGTCTCTCTTTCTTTCACAGAGTGTTTGTGAGCAGATCAAAACTCTGCATTGTGCTCGTAATTTAAAAGTATTTGCAAATTGCTTTATGACTTTTACCCCCTTTTGTGAAATGGCTTGTGAACAGTTTGAGTATTCAGTCTGAAATTCAGGTGGTCTTGGCTACTTAGGTAAGTGGCATGGTTTTGCTTCTTTTCCCTGATTGGATGATTTGTGTAATTAACCAGCACAATGTGGATTTCAAACACAATCAAGTACACAATTCAAAATGTTGTTGAATATTCAAGCTTAACATTTGTTTTGAATGTGTATTTGCACTAGGAAAGTTTGAATGCTGGAATTATTCATGCAGATCAAACACAATGGGATTGAGAGCATGATTGAATCAAAGATCACTTTTGAATGTGAACACATATTCATGGAAATGTATTTCCACTATTCACTCAGCCCTGTAACTTCATTGGGGGCAGGATACCCTGTTGCCCTGAACCTTCCTGGTCCCATTATTCCAGGAAGCTGTTTGGAACCAGCTTCTAACTCTGATTCTCATGACATTTGAGAACTTAATAAACATTAAAATAATAGAAAGCAGAGTTTTCTCAATTTATATACTGAGCTGCCACATGGGGGTCTCCATCTTGGATAATCAGGGAGGGGCCAGAGAGAGGGTGAGTTCTTCCAGCGTCCAAAAAGTGCCTATGTGACTGTAGCTGGTATGCCATGCAGAGTATTATTATTCTTATAAAGTAGTGATTGAATGTATTGCTTAAGGAGTTCCGACCTGTGTGGTTTATGGTCTTGTTATTACATAGCTCAACATCCTTGCCAGCCAATTAGATCACTTCAGTCTATGTCATTATTGTAACTAACAGCCAATTAAAGTCACTGCTTTCAGCTGTCTGGTTCACTGATGTTCTGCTTTCCTTCAGGACAGATATTGACAAACTGCAGTTGTACAGTCTGATCTGAAATTGACATCACATTTTACACTGTGTATAACACATAGGACCCATTTTAGGGTATCTCCAGTTATAGATATAACCAGGCATTGTCAATGTGTCCTACACGCACCTCCCAAGGAAAGAAAGATGGTCTTATGGTTGAAGCACAGGTCAGGGACTCAGGAGACCTGGATTCTATTCCTGGCTCTGCCACTAACTAACTGTATGAACCTGAGTAAGGTGCTTTCCCACCTATTGGCCTCACTTTCCTCATCTGCAAAATGGGGATAATGTTACTGCCCTTTCACTCAGGGGTGTTGTGAGAAGGAATTGATGACTGCACAATGCTTTGAGAACCTTCACTGGAAGGCACTAGAAATAGGCAAAGGATTATTATTTGTACTAACTCAGGTTGGCACCCTGTTTCAGAAGCTCTGGTAGTCTCCCTTTGCTGAGCTACCGTGATTGTTTCACAGCTGGAACTTGGAGCCATCCAAGGGACACTCATTCCTATTAAAGATGCTATCTTCAGAAGTAGTATACCAATGGGCTGAGACCTGTGATGAATTTATGGTGACTAGTGATGGGCCCAGACCAATTGGGAGAAACTAGTCCAAACCTTTGCCTGAAATACATGGACCCTGAGCATGTTGGCAGGTTTGAAATTGTCCAAATGACTCTTTTTATAGTTACCATTTTGCATTTTCATGCAGCCCATGCACTTTGCATTACACATGAAATACTATGAAAGATGCTCTTCTGCCATTGCCAGTCCAGGTGGAAGTAGTGAAAATCTTGTGAGAAAGGCAGTGCTCAGGAGATTTCCAGGCCAGCTTTGCTGAATGAAGAGCACTGGAATTCATAAATACCTGTGCAGCTGTGGAATTGTTGAGGTTTCCCCATTGCCACTTGATCCACGCTGGAAAGCAGCAATGTCCTGGTAGGAGAAAACAATCCCACTCAATTCCCAGAGAAGAAAGTGTTTGCCATCACTGTGCATCCCCCAGATCCAGTACAAGTTCTGGGCCTTGTGTTGATTTCTTCTCTCAATTAGCAAAGTTAAAACTCCACGGCCACTCTTCTCTGTTCAGCTTTACTCCGAGTTCTAAGAAGTTAAACACCATCTGCTGGCCTGTCCCTCCTCTATTTGGGGAGTGAAATAAATGAAATTACCTTTAATTATTCTCATTTTTCTTGGGAATGTCAGAGTGAAAGGCAGCCTTTGGCAGTGAGCTACAGCAGGACTTTGCCCTTCCTTCTGCCCCCAAGGAAAATCAGCTCCCCTGCCATCCCCTGCCACAAGCCATGACTCATTTCTATGGTTTATTGAACACACACAGAGTTACCCTTTCCTTCTGTGCAGGATGAAAGGAGGGGACAATGTTAAGGAGGGAGGAAAAGAAGAAGTAGGACAGACTCTGGAGTAGGAGAGAAAACCACAGGGCAGAGATGAAAGTGGGTAACCCAGGGGTTAAATGCCTGGGGGAAGAGTGCAAACTATGGGTCAGAGTTCACATCTAGGGAATGATCTCATGCACAGTTCTAGGTCAGCTCTGGGCTCCAGGGACACTTTGGTTTATGGGGATGGAAGATGAAGGCAGATTTTTCAGGGTGCATGTAGGAATCTGATCATTTGGCTAGTTGGATCCTTTGTAGGGATCAGGAAGGAGATACCATTGTGTCTTTCCCTTTCAGGGTCCTGTTGCCATTTATGGCCCTTTATCTTGTGTTCCCTCTCTAAGTTGTTCCATTCTGAAAGTGGGGGTACAGAAGGGACAGACCTCTCTCTCCAGCCCTAGCAGAAACAAGCACAGTTCTGGAGCTAGATCTGAGTGGGGTTTCCCCTTCTCTGTGGCCATGTGTTCCAGATTCCTTTCCCCCAGGAGGCTGGCCATACTGCTCTGGGAAGAGAACACTTCCTGCCCACTTAGCATAACCGACAAAACACTAACAGGCCCCAATTGAGCGCATCTATTTTCTTCCAGATGAGAGAAGATTTTAGAGAGGAAGCATGGTCTAGTGGTTAAAGCACAGGTCTAGGAATCAGAACTCCAGGGTAGTTTTCCCAGCTTCCCCCACAGAAATCATATGTGGCCTCACTTCATCCTCCTGTGCCATGGTGCTGTGGTACTGGGAATTGTACCTTTAAATGGCTTAGCTTCAGGGACAGAAAGTTGGGAAGGCTACTGTGGAATCCCATGTTCTGTTATGCAGAGGCAGCTGGAACTGCATCTCTGAAGAGAAACTCTTTCAAGCACCTTAGGCCCAGAGTGATTGCTGAACACCACAGGTTCCTGCATCTGTAAGATGAGGATAACATCATTCACCTGTCTTTTCAGGGGGAGGGAGTGGACTGTAAGTCTGCATTGACTCTGAGCCCTTTTGACATTCTTAGATGGAAGGTGCTGTAGAAGAGCGGACTATTATTACTAGGTATTTAAAGATTTCTTAGTCATAGCTCTGTGCAGACTGGCATCTTCCAACCAGTGTGTGTGTAGGTGTCTGTGCATGTGTAGACGTGACTCAGGCTTGGGCTGGAGAGGCAGCAGGGAGTGAAAGCTTGAGATGGCTTAACTCAGCTTGAGTGCCCTTCTCAGCTGTCTGTGTGTATGAGCGTGCAGGACCACGGCAGCTGGGGTCCTCTGGCATTGCTGCTGGGTGTTCCCCTGAGCTATATATTGGTCAAACTCCCAATGTGCGGCTGCTTTCAGTAAATGTCCAGTCAGTTTCCTCAGCTGGGGCTCACAAAAGCTAAGCCAGGTTCTTGGTCTACAATTAACATCCAGCTGTCCTGCTTGCCCAGCTCAAGCAAGCAATAGCCAGTGTCTCCCAAAGGGGTTCCTATGGAGTGCTGGCTATGAGGTGGTTCTCTGAAGTCCCCATAGGAAGTGCTGTAAAGAATAGAGCCAACGGCACCTATGCATGTCATTGCAGTCTCTGGCGCTATAGACACCGGGTAGAGAAAGTTGTGTAAGAGCTCGGCCTGGTGAGGATGCTCAGGGCAAATAATCAGTCTTGTTACCTGAACTTCAAATGTCCCCATACACAGTTGTGGGTCCCTTTCCCCTCCATGAAGCCAAGGGAAGAAGACCCGGCTTGTCTGACCTGGTAGCCACCAAACTCCATCTCATTCTTAGGACTGGGGAAGGAAAACTGTTCCTTAGCCAGCTCTTTCCCTCAGGCAGCAGGACAGGAGAGGAGAACACCTCTCTGACCTCTGTGTGTGGAGGAAAAAGGGCCCTGCCTCTATGCCCAGCACCACTCCTATCCTGTGTAGGCTGATGGCAGGGGAAGGTGTAAGAAATCATACACTGGCCACAACCTACGAGTATAGACCTTCTCCCTGCCAGGAAGCCAGCAGAGAAGCCCCAGTCATCTGATAAGATTGAGAAGATGAGGGGGAGGGTGGAGAAGCCCACTCCCAGATGGACACTGGGCCATTCTTCCAGGGAAGGTCTAGTTACACTCCAAGGTCAGACATGAGTGACACTGAAACTGCTGGGGCCTTTGGAAATGAACATTGAGACACGTCCACTGTCAAATGGAATCTATTAAAAGGGATTAGAAGCTTTTTCATCAATCCCCCCGTGACACCATGATGGGCTGAAATTGCTGCAAAAACATCATTATTAAAAATGGGCTATTAGTATTAGAATGGACAGAAGCTCCTTGCTAATTTTAGCACCAGTGGCTGGAGCCAGGCTCAGGAGGGAGGGGAAGCAGCCCGAGGCTAGTCCTAGCGAGTGCTGTGTGAAACACACAGGCCAAGACGGGGGTGAGAAGGGTTCCTTGGGGGGTATGTCTGCCTCCCCCATCCCTAGATGGGGCTCCTCTACTCTCTTAATTGTGTGTGTGTGTGTGTGTGTGTGCGCTGCTTAGCTGGCTCTGAAATATTGGTGTGAAATAACCACAGTGATCACTCAAACGTAAAGCAAATACACAAACAATAATAATGTTTGCTCTAAGGTGCATCCACCAGTACAAAGGTGCTAAGTGAGCACCTACCGCAAATATGACAATACAATCAAAAGCACTGTCAGTATGAAATGAGAAACTGTTCCAAACATCCAAACAGCAGCAGCATCCAAAGAGGGTGGGCAATCCTTGGAGCCGACAGGAACTGAAACTGACAATCCCCATTCCATCGCTATTCCAAATAATGTTCTTTGGAGGAGACTTTGCCTGAGCTCCCTTCTGCCCAGGCTCTGGGGGTTGGGAATGTACCATATCAGTGCTGATCAGATGGGGCAATAATAAGGGGTGAAGGGAAATACCAGACAGGCTGTCCTTTGGAGAGGCTCACCCAAGCCTCTCTTTTGCCCCATGTCCGGTGGCTGCGCCATGTGGAAGTTCTGCATCAGACACACCCAGCTAGACGTCACAGTGATGTAGGCAGAGGGGAGCCAGTTCTGCCAAATGAGACCTTGGATCCAAAGTCCCTTAGGTTTGTATCCTGGATGGCAGGGATGTCTGGACCAGGATCAAACCATCATGGCTCAGGCCCTTCACTAACCTGAGCCTTCACCTTAGATTGGGGAAAACTGAGGAGGCTACAGCAGTGCCAGGGGAGGCAGCCAGGTTGGCTATGACTGGGATGGGGGGAGGAAGCCAGATTAGGGGAGGCTGTGGCAGCTCTGGGGAAGGCAGCCAGGCTGGGGAGGCAGCAACCATCCCAGGGAGGCAGACAAAGCAGGAGAGGTTGTGACAGTACCAGCAGTGGCAGCCTTACCTACCACACTGTAACAGCCCAGCGAGAGGCAGCCAGGCCGGGAGACGCTGTAACAGCCCAGCGAGAGGCAGCCAGGCCGGGAGACGCTGTAACAGCCCAGCGAGAGGCAGCCAGGCTGGGGAGGTTGCAGCAGTCCCAGAGGAGATACATTCACTTTTCCAGGTTTGAGCTAATTCAGTATTTGATGAAGTGAAGAAAAATGATTGCAGGTTTGGTATTTTTTTTATTGCTATGAAAACAAAGCTAACGAGACGGAGCCAAATTGACAGGTT
The DNA here is from genome assembly GCF_013100865.1 of Trachemys scripta elegans. Lineage (NCBI taxonomy): Eukaryota > Metazoa > Chordata > Testudines > Emydidae > Trachemys > Trachemys scripta. The sequence goes on along the minus strand of NC_048306.1, from coordinate 25,109,347 downwards.
CTGCCCATTTACTGAGCTGAAGGAATCACAGAGCGTCTCTCAGCCTCATGCTACAAGTGCCTGGCACACTTTGGGGTGCTGTAAAAAGAATAACAACCTTCCCACCGTGTGTGCACACATAGCAAAAAGGGATGGCTCTGACGTGAGTGTCATGTCTGAGTGTGCACTGGGGGCTGGAACTAAGGCAGAGGTGAGGGCTGGACTAGGGCAGAGGAGAGGAGCTTTCACCGGTGCTAAAGCTGTGAATAATCTCTCTCTAAGACCTTGACTAGACTGGGGGCTTGTCAACACTTGAAACGCTACAATGGCACAGCTGCAGTGTAGACACTGCCCGTGCTGATGGGAGGAGTTCGCCCATCACCATAGTTAATCTACCCTCCTCCCCCGAGGGGCTGGAGCTCACTCGGCAGAAGAATTCCATTAACCTTGCCCAGTCTACACTGGGCATTAGGTTGCCTTAACTACATCTCTCCGAGTAACTTTCTCACACCCCTGAGTGACATAGCTGGGTTGACCTAACTTTTTAGTGTAGACCAGGCCTAAAAATAAAAGTTCTTTTTTTCATTGGAGTTAGCTCAGTTTAGCTTGCTTAACTTGACTGATAACCCCCCTTAACACCACGTAGATATAGCTTAACCCCTATAACTTGATTTTAGTATGTCAAATCATAGTTTAGGGGACTGGGTGACTCCTCACCATGACCAACTCAACATGGCTCTTATGAGGTTGGTCAGGGGAAGATGACTCCCAGCTGAGGCCAGGTCAGGCTGGCTCCTAATGGCTCATGTTCCCTTTTGGAGAGGAGATGCTTTCAGACCCCTCAGTGGTCATGGTGCAAGGCTTGTTTATAGTAATGTGCAAGGTGCACATAGACAAAGTCTAGCTGCTAGATGGGGAGACGCCTCTGTTGGGTTAATGCCATTCCTGGGCCTAGTACAGTTTCTTCCTTTTCCTGGCTTTCAGCTGATTCATTACACATTGAATAGAGCTGGTAGAAAAATTTGACAGAACAGTTTTCCACCAGAAAATGCTGTTCATTGAAATCTAAATATTTCACAGGCACAGATCAATTTTGATGACATTTTTGATGAAAAAGGTTCAGAATGAATCACTTTGACTTTCTTGTTTGATTTTGTTAAGATCAAAAGGTTTTGTTTCAACTTTATTGTTTCGTTTTCAATCAGGGTCGAAGGGTGTTGGCTGAACTGTGTGGGGAGCCCAGGACTCAAATAATGCAACAAGCTGGGAGTCAGCTGGGGACCCAGAACTGGAATAGTTGAGGGTGCCCTTGGGCAGTACTGAAGGGTATTGGTGCAGCAGTGTGGGGGAGCCCAGGCTGGACTAGTACCTGGAGGGTGCCAGCCAGGGCCGGCTCTAGCTTTTTTGCTGCCCCAAGCAGCAAAAAAAAGCGCCGCCTCCCCCCAGCCCCCCTGCTGAGCGCCCGCCCCCC
>NC_048306.1:25006869-25107516 GCF_013100865.1 Trachemys scripta elegans | reverse complement strand
GAGATTGTTCAAGATCTGTCTGTCTAGCAGATAGGCAGACAGATCTTGCAATTACCGCGCTTGATGATCTAAAAAAGGAGGACTTTTTTATTTCTAAGCACTGTGATCATTATACCAGGGCCCTGTCCCTGCCACTGAGCTGTGCCAGGAGACAGGATACACCATACATGCAAGATCCTATTGCATGGGGAAGCAGGAGCCTTATGTTCCTGATTCTTCTTAGAGCTGGAAGATCAACAAGCCAATGGCTGACTACTTCCCCAAAGGTCCAGTATCAGACAGGAGGTGGGAAAGGGAAGGCCTGCCTGTGCCTTGGAATTTGCTGTGAGGAGCTCCAGATGGCACTAAAAATAGCCGCAGCCCTTAGAAATGAATCCCGATTGAGTCCTCACCATGAAAGAAGCCAGTGGCTTGATTTGGGAATGAAAGGTGAATGAAAGCAGAACATGTTTTCTTTACTCCCTTGCTTTTTTCACCCCTTTTCTCGCTTTCCATAGACTGTTACTGAACTCGAGGGTGGGCCCGGGCTCAGAGAGCTGCCCCTCTGCTGCGCTGGTCTTTGGCAAAGCCTGCAAATCAATCTGTGTCACTCCTTCTGTCGGTATCATTTGTAATGAGTACGTTGAAGGGGCTTATTTCCCTTAATTGAGCTGATTCCGGTAATTTGTGCCCGGCCTTTCAGGCCATTGTTTGTTTGCATTTCCCAGTGGCTCGGTCATTTTGTGCACTAATTAGGTAATTTCCCACATAACTGGGCCCAGTCCCTTCCCCTGAAGGGCTGTCCGCTACCAGTCGGTCTTCACTGAAAGTCTTGTCGGGGTAAGTGTGGGAAGGGGGATAGGTGAACCCCAGGGTCTTTGGACAAAGATCACATGCTTCAGCCTCCAACACTGTGCTGCTGGGCCACTTCCCTTGTGCAGCGGCCAAAATTCTCTTCTCCCTCGAGCAAGGGAATTCACCTTGGAAAGCTCAGAGGCAGGAGGGAGCGCTTGAAGTGCGCTCAGTAACTTAGTGTATCTGGAGGGAAGCAGGGATAGGGATGGACGGGTTTCCCACACAATCTGTCACAATCCATATACGTTAGCTTCTCCCACACAGCTCTGCCAATGCACCTCAATCCTGATCCCTTGCCAGCCTCTCCTGCTATTCTGATCTCAGGTTCCTCTACTCCTCAATCTATGCTCATGGACCTCATGCCTGACCTGCAGCACCCCCTGCTGGAACCCCGCCTCATGGCTGTGCTGATGCACCACAACTCTGCTGCTAAACAGTGCTGTAGTTGTGTAATATGAACGAATTTCAGCTGGGAACAGGCTGAGCATCCACTCATTTATGCTAATAGGTAAGATTTGAACTTAGGTTTCCAGATACGAAAGACTAATTCATTAGCCATTGCACCTTCTTGAGTTCCAGTTCCTGCTTCATCATGTAAGGATGGGTTACATGCCCCTTACTACCTAGAGAACTAGCCAACAGAACGGTTTCTATTGTTTAAAGATAGCCCATTGTGAACAGAGTCTGACAACACTGCACATTCTGGAGGGTGGAGCCATGTGCTTAGATGTGAGATCAGGAATATGGTAGGCATAGGTGCACGGGGCTGCAGAAATCCATGAATTTAAGGACCAGTCCTGCATCCCTTATTCACCCTGACTCAGGTGACCAGTCCCATTGGAATCCATCGGACTAATTCTTTGAGTAAGAAGTATTCATTAGCAAAGGCTGCAGGATCGGGCCTTTGCTCACATGAAGGAAAAGCCCGACACCTCAGTGAATGAAAATTCCAGCAATGAGTTGCTTGACGCTAACATTTATACTGCTTCTATCTAAGGATCTAAGTCACTAAGGAGAAACTCTATGGCCACCTAGCCCATGTCTCCCAGGCAGAGCGGGGATGAGATGATTTTGTTAAGTTCTTTGATTGGAATTGGTAGGGCCAGCATACCAGCATACCTCTGGGCATAGCAGCCTAGTAAAACAGGCTTTTTAATTAACCGTACGAATAAAGCCATGGACAGTCAGTAACCATGGTGACGTGGAGCCAATCCCAGAGGAGCTCCAGCCAGCTGGAATATTTGCTAGATGGCAAAGCTTCAGACCAGCGTTTAATGGTGTTCGACTCTATTCGGGGAAACAATTACATGCTCCATTTTCAATGTAGTCAGCTGAACAATAGATTAAATGAAGCAGTTTAGACAGGCTTCTCCTGGGTGGGGCTGCTGTCTGATCCATGGGGCTGTCCCTCTAATAGACTAAATTATTCCCTTCCGCAGTCCACATTTGGGGGGTAGTCCCTGTCCCACAGCTAAAGGCCACACTCGGAGACTTGTTGGGAGAGCCTCTTGAGATGCAGGTGGAGGTGGGTGTTCAAAGGACATTTCTTCTCACCAATTTCCTTGCCTCACTGGAGCAAACCAGTGGCTCATGAAATCCAGTACTTTGTCTCTGAGAGTGGCCTATGCTGGATGCTTGAGGAGAAGGCCTAAAATCCACCATGATGTACCTACTGGTGCAATATTAAACATGGAGGGGTGTGATACTTCTCAGGGTTGTGAGGGACCTCGCTACCACCTGCCCTCAGCATGAGGGAGCTTTGTCTGTGCCTTCCGGGCATCAGCTCCCTGATTCTACTGGCCATGGGCAACACAAACTCTCCCCTCTCGGCCTCCGCAGGCTCTGCTGCCCCTCTGCAAGTTAGTGACATACACGTGCTGCCGCTCAAACACTCTGTGCGTCCCCTGGAGTCTCCAGCCCCTGTCCAACTGGACATTCACAGTGTTCACAGATCCAGTGCTCCCAAAGGAACAGTGTTCCCAGCTTACCGGTTTCACCTGAGGCCACAGCCCTGCTTAACACACAGCACTTAGAGATGTTTATAATGAAAACAAGTCTACGTTTATTTAACAAAGAATAGAGATTTGAGAAATAGCAGCTACAGGTATTGGAAACAAATGATTACATGTAAAGTAAGATCATAACATACATTCTAGAGCTTAGACATAATTAACAAGATAATTTCCTGTCTACTGAAGTTTAGCTCACCCACAGTTTCTGCAGCATTTTCCAGCCAGGCTGGCTGTGACCCTCCGTTCATAAGACAGAACACACGGACAGTTTGTCTCGTTGGTGAAGGATCCAGGGTGTGTACCTCATTACCCCCAGTTGTAGCCCCCCCAAAACAATTTCCATTGCTTGTAAATAGGATGTCCCCTCCCACCCAGCCCTGCTGTTTTTGTTTTTTTTTCTCTGTAGTTTTTCTCTCATGTGATTTCGCAATCTCTTCATTAGCATCAGGCTCAGTGATGCAAATAGGCCTCCAGTTGTGAAGTGGACAATATACAATGCACACATAACCAGCCAGAGAAAGGTCAACGTCTCTTCCCTCATGCCTGACAGGAGCAGGTTTATCATCGTCTGGTGACATGCCTTTACTCACAGACCTTGAGAACGTAATTTTCAGTACAGATACATAATTCCTTAAACATTATCCACACATACGTTTTGCAATTATGATGACTAATTGGCTCTTGGTTCTTAGTAGAGAGCTCACCTGCCACCCTTTGGCAAACCTTATATGCACACATCTGACCCAGGGGAACCCTATGAAACGTTATGCACCCCTTCTGCCCTCTGCCAGTTGGTACCAAAAGGGAAATGTCTCCCTGACCTCATCTTGTGAACTCCTTACTATCTACCCTGACGCATAAGGATTGATCAGCCTTATAAATTGTATTCCACTTAATTCTGGCTGATTCCCTTGTTATCTTTTTGGCTGCTTCAAAGCTTATGCTGCTCGAACCCAGGATGGAAAGGAAAAAAAAATTGGTTGCTATTTATTTCTCTTTTAAAAAGGTTTCTAAGTGTGTCATTGACAAATTAAAGCAACCCCACCCTCACCCTGTACGATGTCTGTTACACAGGTTGTAACCTATTTCTGCCTTCAGACACCTGGTGGCGTGTAACCACCGCATCGTATGAGTGCAGGGATCATGAACAGACCTGTTCCCTAGGTGAGCTAATCTAAGAGATCGTACCTCCTTCTCACCTAACACTTTGTCACTGCTAACTTCCCTGGCTCACTACAATCTGTTACTGTTTTCTCTTTGACCAGACAATCCCTCCATTGATTTCTCACCTTCTCTTTCTCACCAGTGACTGAGGAATTTACCTTTCTCACCTCTATGATCTCCTTTCATAGCTAACAATATCCTGTTTCCATGTTGGTTTTGTTCTAACTATCATATGGAAACCACTCCTCCGCCATATAGTCAGAGACCTATTCCTCTTTGCTGCTCCTGGCTTTATCTCCCTCTTCTCTCCTCTTGATCTCAATGCAACCTCTGACACCATGAGCCTCTCTGTCCTTCTGGGCGGCCAATCTCCTTTTGCAGTGTTGACAGAATTAAGCCAAGATCCTATGGTGCTTTGCAGCCAGGCCAAAGGCACAATGTAAAAACACATTTTTACATTTGTCAAATGTGGTGGGGGCAGTGATCAGAATGGACTTTTTCAAGATTTGTGAAGCTGACTCTTGTAAACAGAATATATTGGGAAAACAGCTCTTACAAACAGAATTATTAACCAGGAAGATAAATTGCTTTATTGCTAACTATCAGAATATAGATGCATTCAGCAGTCACAAGCAACATATATTAATCAAATCAGGGAAGTTGTTGTTGTAGCTATAAGTGTAATTAAAAATAAGATGTTATGTAACCAGAATAAGAAAGTAACTAACAGTAAGTAAGTCTTGTACATCATATTTAGGATACTTTTTACTTATGTTAAACTGTCTAACCAAGGGCGACGTGAAGTGTTGTAATTTCAGTGGTAGGTAAGACAGGGGAGACAGGACAAGACACACATTTCATTAATGCTTAACTAACATGCCATCTGTACCAAACTATAGCTAATGCAGAATGTCACTAAAGTTTTGCTGACTTTTGAAATGCTATGGTCAAAAGAAGATAGTTATAATCTCTGTCCTGTCTACTGCAGGGTCTGTGCAAGGCTATCAAAAAATTTCCAAAAGCATGTCAAGGATGATCGATAAGAATGATATGGGAGGTTTAAAGAAATGCAAAAAAGTGGTGAAACCCTCATTTGCTGTGTGCAACCCTAGAATATGTAGAAGTAAAGTATAGCTCAGATTTTGAGGCAGTCTGACCACTGCACCGCTGCCTTCCAGATAGGTTGGTAATGTATATACTCTTCCTTTCTGTATTACGCTGTACTAATCTTTGATTAAAAAGGTTGACTAAGCCTAGCTATTGACATCTCTTATTACTGAATTAAACTGAACTTGGAAGTGTAGGTATCTTTGGTACCCTCCCATGTGATTCTGCTTATCAAAACCAGTCAGTCTTCCTATGCAACCTTTCTCCTCTGTGGAGTCTCACAAGGTTCAGTCATTATTCCTCTGCTTTCCTCTAACTACTTTTTTCCTCTTGGACATCTTATTGCTAGCTTTATCACCCCTAGCATTGTTAGATTAATGGAAACATCTATTCACACTTAGTTACACAGTGGAAAACTCCAGAACTCAGAGGGACCACTGGCCTAGATGTTCAAAAGTGACTACTCGTCATTCTGGGTGTCTCCATTTTTGCATCTCAACTCAAGACACCGTAAAGAGTTTTAATTTTCAGAGGGCAGCTGCTCAGCACTTTCTGAAAATCAGGCCTCTTTCAGTTGTCTCCAGGTGGGCACACAAAATCACTAGTCTCTTCTGAAAATGTAGGCTGTTGTTGCTCAGTGAATTAATGAACCAGCTCTAAACAGCACCAGAGAAGTGGTAGTTAGGGTTACTCAATGATTCGTACCTTCCAGCACCTAACACTTCCTCCTTGCTCGCGTTTTTTGCCTCTCTTCAAAGCAAGTTTGTGGCTTCATTTCAGCTTCCATCATCTAATGTCTGGAGGCCAAAGGTGCTTCTCTAGGGCAGCACAAGCATCCTCATTTGCTGCCTCCTCTACTTCCTCCTCTAACCCTGCCCTCCCTGTTGGCTCTGCTGTCCAGACCCTGGCATCAGGCACACACTGTACTTTTTTCTCCCATGTCACATTTTCTTTTTGGACATTTGCATGGAAACAGCCATTGGAATTGGCTGAGATTTCACCATCTGCATCTCCCCAGTCTGAATCCTCCCCAGGACAGCATCCTTGTTGCTGTGGAAATGACTGTGATGTCATGCACGGAGAATATGGCGGGAGCAAAGGAACTCCTAACGAAGCAGAGATCTTGGGGTAAGTTCGTTCCTGGTATAAATCATTTGAGTGCAGTGGAGTTATACCAGAATGCATTTGACCTTTGTGTTCATGGAAACATCTTAGTACTACAGAACAAAGGTGAAAGAAATACGGAAAAATCTAGGCCATAGGAGCAGAACTGTCCTTAAAGACAAATTGTTTATCAGTATTTTCCCTGAGGCATCAACAGTTCTTTAAAGAGGAAGGAGGCAGAGACACTTAAAAGCGCAACGCCTTATAAGGGATGCAGCAGTTGAATTGGTTTCTATATTTGACCAGTATAAAAGTTAATCTTTAAGTCTCTCTTTTTTTTTTTTTTAAACATCACATCAATGTCTTTGGCTTCTCTTTACTTACCAGGTTTTATTGTTATTATTTTTTGAAACTATTCCAAAAATTTTGAGAATATTTATCCAGGGCATAAAAATACCCCAAAATGCTGCTTTCTTTGGCAGGGGGAGCAGCTTTGCCTGTGATAAATGCTCTCTCTGGCATGTTACACCCACCACAAATTCAACTCTTGTTTAATTTCCAGTTCAATTTCTAAAAAGCAAAAGGTTCTGAGAAGAGTTAATGTTATATTAATTTTTTAAACCAACAAGGCAAACTAGCTCAGAACATAAATATTTTACCAACCATTTATAAATATTGTGGCTGCAAAAAAATAACACACTTGCTCGAAACTTCGGAGGAGTTGTGCTGGAAGTGAACACACTGTCACCTTCCCATGTGGAGGAAGAAATGAAAGGAAGAACAAATCCCCCAGTGCCCATACCACAGAGGGAAGGAGAGGATGCTGAATTGGGCCCAGAATGCTAAACCCAGAACTCAGACCCATTTTGCAGCTTTTCAGAGTTTGAAACTTTCCTTCCCTTTCCCTTTTAACTTCCATGCCCCTCTGTGCCTCCTGGGACTGGGAGCACTGAAATACGGCCAGAAAGCAGACTATTTTCAATTCCCTCATGTTCCTTTCCCCCTCTCTTCCTTTTGGCCATGATCCTGTGAGCTGCTCTGTGTTGGCAGACTGCAGAGCCCCCACTGACTTCAGTGGGATTTCCCATGCACACGGGGGAAGGTCAGAGTGGAGCAGCGCCTCTGTTTATGGTGCTCATGTTTTGCGTTTTGTCTCAGATTAGGCCCTGTCCATGAGAATGGACTGCTGCACCTGTACAGAACCCCATGGATGGGTGCAGCAGTTCACCCCCACACTACACTTTGCTTGATTGACACCTTAGTTGTAAGCTCTTTGGGGCAGGGAGTGAGTCCTCTTATGTGTGTGTACAATGCCCAGCACAATGAGGCCTCAATCCTGATTGGAGCTCTGGGCACGCTACCTCAATACCAATGTTAATAATAACGCCCACATGGGTTTGTGACTCAACAGAAAACGAGGCACACTGGAAATCTCATGGAAAAACCTGTCCTCACAAGTTCTCCAGCCCACCTTGATCTCGATCCATTTGGACGAGGGTGTTCCGTGTGAGCCAAACCATAGAAATGCCTGAGGTTCACTCCATCACTAGGAATCTGTGGAGGAGGCAGCAAGAGCGAAAGCTCAGAGCCAGGAGATGTGGAGAGGGAAGAGACTTTATAAAATTCACTTTCAAACAAGTGAAAACAACGTTAAACAAACATGCAGCCTTTTGTAAGGGAGGCTAATCCCTCCATTCAGATGTTAACATTAAGGAGTTGTAACAAGGCTTTAGCTGTTTTCTCTTTCAGAGCAGGGCCAGTAATTCCATAAGTACGTCTTGGGAAGGATTCCAAAGGTTTGGGAAGTGACAGTAATAAAACTGGACATGTACCTTTAAAGGAAAATCAAAAGGATAATGGCCACAAGTCTGAGTAAGTGTGGTCAGCCTGTTTGAGGCTCTCAGTTTTGCAGCTTGGATACTCTCTGGCCTGTGCTAACTGGGGCCGCATCTGGGACTTGAAAGGAGTAAAAAAAATGAAATGTTTGAAAGTATATAAAAATTCAAAGCAGATGAAATAAAAAACCTCTTCTCTTCTAAGCAGAGATTTGAAACCAAGCAGGTCCAGACCACGGAGTCATCCCTTTCTGTTAAAGTAACAGCTCGTAATTATCACCATGAGAGATCAGCAAACCATCCGACTGCAGCAGCTGGAAGGAGAGGAGGTTGCCCATGAATTTCTCCCAGGCAAACGGCACAGTGTGTGAAATATGTGGTCGCATCATTCGTCTCCCGACATGCAAACATAATTGATTTGCCGTTAGCCAAATAATGTTGCCTCCTTGGCAACTGAGGGGAGAGTTCCCCTCCCGTGAGGCTCTGCTGGCTGGTGTGACACACGCAGATTGGGCGGGATGGGATGCATTGTCAGGACTGAATGTTTTAGAACACCACCAGGGGCAGGCACTGGCCATGTCTGTTGGTTTGGTTCCTCCCCTATTACATCTGCTGACAGGCCAGAGGGAGACACATACCTGCACCTGTTGTGAAGATCAAGGCTGGGCTGCTCTGGGGATTGTGCTGAGGAAAGGGTGAGGTTGTGGAGAGACTTTGAAGAGGGCCTTGTGAAATGACTTCAGAGATCGCTGGGGAAGCTCTCTCAGGTCCAGAGTTTAATCAGGGAACTTGGTGAATGGGAGGAGAACTCTCTCTTTAGAGCTCAGATAGGGCAATGGGGCTAAAACGGCAATAAGGCAACTGAAGGAGGAATGCTGTGAAGGATGGGAGGGTCTATGGAACTCGACTGAGAAGACAGGGGTGGCTATTGCATGAGGAGCTCAGAATGGGAGCAGAGGAACACAAATGAGGAATCTGGATGGGACCAGAGAAGCCAAATCTCTGGCCCTACCTCTGTCTCTTCTGCACTCCAGGCTGAGCTGATACTTTGCTATTTACTCTACCAAGCTATTTCCTATTCCGCACATTTCCATGCTCTCTCCAGCCAGGAGCCAGTTTGGAATCTGACTGGAGAAATGGAACCATTTGGGGCAAGGCATGCAGATGGGAATTCTCTCTTCCCTTTCCCTGCGGCCTCTCTTTCCTCACCTCCAGCTGGCCACTTTCCCTGGGGCTGTGACTAGGTAGGATAGAGTCAGTCAAAGCTGCAGAGGTCAGTGAAATTGGGGTGGAGTGGGAGAGTAGACTGGAAGTTTGCTGGGACTGGAGATGGAAGTTAGAGCCTTTCACTTCGAGGTTACCAGTTCAAACCCAGACCTCCTTGGTAGTAACAGAAATGAATTGGTGGGTCTACATCCAGTTCCTGCTACACCTCTACCCCGATATAACGTGACCCGATATAAAATGAATTCAGATATAATGCAGTAAAGCAGTGCTCCGGAGGGCTGCGCACTCCGGTGCATCAAAACGAGTTTAATGTAACGCGGTAAGATTTTTTGGCTCCTGAGGACAGTGTTATATTGGGGTAGCGGTGTACTCCCATCACAAAACTCATCATTGCAAGTGACACTGAGTGGGCCCTTCGCAGAGAACCATGGAGCTTGAGCTCTCCTTTGTCCAGTACAGAGGACTGATGCACAGCAGGGCTGAAGCATGCTGGGAGGTCAGGGTGTGTGCATGTTTGGTGAACCTTGCCCTCATACTACATTCGATGCCTCTATTCTGGTCAGAGGTAGAGGCTTCCCCCTCCAGCCCTGTCAGTGCAACACCTTTCCCACTACTAGATTCACTTTTGCAAGAATCCTCAGCATATTGAAATGAAGGGAAGCTAATTAGCAAGCCAGTGAGATTCAGGCAGGACAGCACCTTCTAAGGAAAGAGGGGAGGTTCACACAGAGCACAGTATCCTACTCGAGCCAGCGGTTAGCTGTTTTCTCAGGTGCTGTTCACTGAGGAGGAAGAGGAGGTGTTTGTGTTCTCAAACACTGGGAGCTGAATGAACTGGGGCCAAAATGCCTAAGCAGAGTGTGCAAGTATTGGTAGCACATCCACAGCTAGAAAATGTCCCACAGGATAAGAGCTGACTACCAGACAGTTGCAAAGGGAGCTGTGGACTGCAGGTACCTCCTGTCTCCAGTCTGAGTTCTGTGACGGGCACCACAGTGCCAGGAAGATGGTGCATGACTGTTGGAAGCTCAGCAAAGAGCCACAAGAGTGGTCAGGGGCTGGAGGGATTAATGATCTGCCTCGCTGGGATCAGGGAAGAGTACAGTGGGGATGGACATAACAGCCTGCATGTATTTCAGGATGTAAACACCACGGAGGGACTTGTTTAGGGTAGTACAAGGGGGTGTCACCTGGAGAAATGGGATGAACTGAAGACTATTTAGACTAAATATCAGGGCCAATTTATAGCAGAGATGTATTTTGGGCAGGTACTGTCTCCAGGAGGAAGAAGTAGAAGCCCTTGTGCTTGGAACAATCAAATCAAACTGGGCAAAGCACTAGAAAATGTGCTATAGGGCCTGGTCCTGCGTTGGCCTTGGAAGATGGGATGGGTGATCTTTTGGGGCTTTCCCACCTCTTAACTCAGGCAATACCCACCCCACCAACTGGCTTCCCATTGGCAGATTCACCACGACTGGGTAAACACAGAGCCAGATGAACCCTTTGCAAAGCATCCTGCTAACAAGGTGGTAGGACGGAACGCTCCATCCGAAATGCAGTTGCACTCTAGTGCCTCACACACTGGAACAGGCAACCTAGCAATGAGACTTTGCTTCCTCACAATAACTGAGCCTGGGCCAGATCCTTCTCTCTCAGGCATCCTTCCCTCCCATTATAAATCCTGCAGGATGATGGTGTAGCTGGGCCAACCATGTAGTTTTTCCCTCTGGCCTACTATCTCTCCCTCTATCCCCTGCAGTCTGTCTTGTATGTGTCCAACGCTCCACTAACTTTATTAATAGTCCTAATGTCTGACGTGTAAAAGGAAGCCCCCCTAAGGAAAAAATCCGCCTATAACTCCTGGGTGTGGGGACAGCATGTCTCCATCAGCCCAAGATGAAGCGATGTTGCTCACCTCCGCCTGAACCTTTCCTATAACACCGTGGTCCAAATAAATTAAGCCTCTGCTATCTAGCAACAAAGCAAGCAGTGAAAGGCCAATGCGCTCCACCTTGGGCTGTATTTAACACAGGGCTTGTGCATTACAGGGCTCCTGAACTTAAGCCTAAATTATAGATCCCTGTGCACCGGATCCGTAAATTTAAGAATTTAATGGGGTTTTACGCAGGCTATTTTTACAACTTTAATGCACTTAGCACTAATTTGGGGAAGTTTAATGCAAAACACATAAATGTTGGATGGGAGACGGCCGAGGTGTTTTACAGCCGCTGGGAATTATACAAAGTATGTGGGGCTCATTTTAACTTCTGATATCACTCAGCACAAAATTACCTTTGCCTGGCCAGATGCCAAGGAAACCCGGGTTGCAGCTGGCAAGTGTGATGTATTACAATGTCACTTTCATAACTGTGACCATGTATATATATAAAACTGAGGCCTATTCAAGGACTCAAAGCCTCGCTAATGCCTTCCCTAATCTGGCAGGATCAAATTCGCCCGAAACACTCACAGCCGCTCAGACTTACATCCTTTGGTTTGTGTGGTTGGCTTGTTATTCGCAGTGGGTAAAGTGGAGACAGCTTTGGTGCAAAAAAGCATCCTGAAGCAAAGCTTAGGGGGAAGAGGACTCTGTTGGGAATACAGTCTTAGCCATCTCACAGCAGACCAATGGTCCATTTCGACTGGCCTATAGTCTCTGATAATACCCTACGCCACAACAGTGCCCATACTTGTACCATATAGTACCAGGGAGCTATGACTGCCTGACCCATCTTGGGACCAGTTTATAGCCTGAAGCATAAAGGCTTTAGTCATCATAATTTTATCCCATCTTAGGTATTTCTATGGCATCTACTGACATGATATCTAAGTGCGGAACTAGGGTCCTACCAGAATCTGGGCTCGATTTTCCAAGTATATGTGCACAATTGCATGTATAATTTGTGGAGATAGTTATAGTCATTGCAAGTACAATAAGTCATTTGCACACCTAATTGGTCACATGTGCATACAATTATTGCATGTGTAAATGCAGAGGTATTTTGGCATGTGAAATTGAGCTCAAACTTTGGAAAATGTGTGTCTCTATTATTAGAAGCAGTGTCAGATTTTCAAAAGTGTACAGACTAAAATGCACACAGCCAAAGCATGCATGCAAGATTGGGATTTGTGCATGTCCATACCTATTCACATGCTCAACTACAACACACCCAACTTCTGGGCATGCATAAACATGCATATGTGTTTGGGCCAAAAATGTCTAAACATTTATTTTTTACTCATCTATTTGCTTCAATATTATCCAGCTGCAGCGAGTCCCACAAGTTAATTAGAATGCTAAATTAAATAACATAGCCTTTTATTCATGTGAAATTGGTTGCTTTGGGATTTTGCTAAGTGCTTCCTTGTTACCATATTCCAGGGCTGGGTGAATAAGAGTATCTGAATGGCCTTCGTTATACTATTCATAAAGTCATGAGGTAATATCACAGCCCTAAAATAAGTTAAGAGCTTTTGCATTCTCTGGTGTGGGAGAATTCTTGGAAAATGGAATAGGCAAAAATTAGACGTCCCTGCATTACAAAGACTCTGGGTGATAGCATTAATTCACTCAGTCTCAGAGAAAAAAGAAGACCCAAGCCTGTCTCATCAAGAAAAGAAACAGAGGCTTATGGATAAATGGGCCTCCAGACAGGACAAAACAAAAGAGAGCCTGGAGGCAGGAGAAACTAAACCAAAACTACTGAAGCTCACGCATTTGGAGTTCCAGATGAATTTTTAAGCCATGTTTTAAAGTTTCTGGCTCTTCTAATGTAGGGATTTTTGCCATGTGTTTGAATGAGACATTTAGAATCTCACTCATCAGTCTCTGAAATCTCCCTCGGTTAAATTGTCACAGTTTGAGCACCCTGGGAAGCTTGATGGTGAAACTAGTGGCAGCTGGGAAAAGAGATGGCCTGAAAAAAAGAGTTGTAAAAAGATTCAGGCATTACTGAAGCAGACTAAACGATCCTTTTATTCTTTTCTATTTTTCACAAAAGGCAAGTGCAACAAAAAGCTGTGCAACAAGAGGTAAGGGCTGGCTGGTTCCAGGGCCTCAGAGTGAGATTTGCAGCTTTTCACCTTAAGGGGTTGGTTCTAATCTCACCCAAAGATAGGGAGACTGGGTGATTGGCAGTGGGAAAGAGAGTACAGAGTGGTTCACCAACATTAATGTGTTCCTGGTGAGAAGTGGCTGGAATTTGAATGGCTGTTCGGAGGGGATCTCAGTCCAACTCCTAGTTGGCAGGTGGGCACACCCCAAAATCATTGTCAGCATAGTTTCTGATTGACCCTGTTGATAGACACCTGTGATAAATGAAGGGGGAGATAGCTCCCTTTTATGGACAGCAGGTTAGCTATAAAGTCCCTCTTGGTGGCTCCTTGCTTTACCTGTAAAGGGTTAAAAAGTCCCCCAGGTAAAGAAAAGGGAGTGGGCACCTGACCAAAAGAGCCAATGGGAAGGCTAGAACTTGTTAAAATGGGGGTGGGGGGGAAAGCTTTCCCTTTGTGTTCTGTGATTGTTCTCCGGAGAGAGGGGAACAGAGCAAAGTTGGGGCTATGACCATGCTGTCAAAAGCTTTTTGCCAGGTATGGAAATCATCAGATTATACCTGGAACGACCCAAATATGTCAGTAGATTAGGAAATGTCTAGAAAGATGCAATTAGGTTTATTTCTTTTATTTTCTGTAAGGCTTGTGGACTCCTCTGTGCTAACCCCAGATGCTTTTGTTTGCTTGTAACCTTTAAGCTGAACCCCCAAGAAAGCTATTTGGGGTAATTACTTTTTTGGAATTGCTCTTTTAAAATCTAGCAAAAGCCTGAGTTCCAGATGTATTTTCTTTCTTTTTGTTTTTAATAAAATTTACCTTTTTTAAGAACAGGATTGGATTTTTGGTGTCCTAAGAGGTTTGTGCAAATGTTGTTTAATTAGCTGGTGGCAACAGCTGATTTCCTTTGTTTTCTCAGCTCTTCCCCGGAAGGGGGGGTGAAAAGGCTTGAGGATACCCCACCAGAAGGAATTCTCAAGTGCTCCTTCCGGGGCCCAAAGCGGTTTTTTTGCACTTGGGTGGTGGCAGCATCTACCCATCCAAGGTCAGAGTGAAGCTGTAACCTTGGGAATTTAACACAAGCCTGGAGTGGCCAGTATTGATTTCCAAAATCCTTGCTGGCCTCCACCTTCTGCACTTGAAGTGCTAGAGTGGGGAATTAACCTTGAAAACATCTCAGCAGAGAGGCTAAGGAGTGAATGGATCACGGAGACTGAACTGTTCTCTCTCTCTTAGAGAGGGCAATACAGGATTTAAGTCTGTCAAGGGCTGTTCATTTAGAAGGTGCTACCTAGCAGCCAATTCATAGAGGGCCCCCATCACTCAAAGAAACACTTTAGGTCTTTTGGATTCGGATTGGTTGACAGAATAGCACTATCGTGTGCTTTGCCAATCAGTGAGCAGCATAGCATCTTTGGAACCTATACTGGCACCTCAGAGAATAGCTTAGTTTCTGATTGGCTGGAATGGTTTTTACTTTTCCAAGTGATTAATTAGTCACTCCTTCTGGCAATCTGATTGGCTGGGACACACTCCATTTCACTTAATTAATTAGTAGGGAAACAAAAATGAAGTTAAGCAGGCCTTGTCTTTTCCAAACTTCATCTGCTGAGAGAAAAATTCAATAAATCATCATTCCCCAGCCTGAGCTTCTATATAGTTTGCATGGACAAAGTACACCTCAAATATTAACTAATCAAGCCCAGGGCCGCCCAGAGGATTCAGGGGGCCTGGGGTCTTCAGCGGCGGGAGGCCCCCGCCACCAACTTGCTGCTGAAGACCCGGGGCGGCCCTGATCAAGCCTTGTGCATTAGGTCAGTATTTTCCCATCTTCTGGGAACTACAGGCCAGTCAGCCTCACCTCAGTCACTGGAAAAATCATGGAGCAGGTCCTCAGGGAATCAATTCTGAAGCACTTAGAGGAGAGGAAAGTGATCAGGAGAAGTCAGCATGGATTCACCAAGAGCAAGTCATGCCTGACTAACCTAATTGCTTTCTATGACGAGATAACTGGCTCTGTGTATGAGGGGAAAACAGTGGATGTATTATTCCTTGACTTTAGCAAAGCGTTTGATATGGTCTCTCACGGTATTCTTGCCGGCAAGTTAAAGAAGTATGGGCTGGATGAATGGACTATAAGGTGGATAGAAAGCTGGCTAGATCATCGGGCTCAATGGGTAGTGATCAATGGCTCCATGTCTAGTTGGCAGCCGGTATCAAGTGGAGTGCCCCAAGGGTTGGTCCTGGGGCTGGTTTTGTTCAATATCTTCATTAATGATCTGGAGGATGGTGTGGACTGCACCCTCAGCAAGTTTGCAGATGACATTAAACTGGGAGGAGTGGTAGATACGCTGGAGGGTAGGGATAGGATACAGAGGGACCTAGACAAATTAGAGGATTGGGCCAAAAGAAATCTGATGAGGTTCAACAAGGACAAGTGCAGAGTCCTGCACTTAGGACGGAAGAATCCCATGCACTGCTACAGACTAGGGACTGAATGGCTAGGCAGCAGTTCTGCAGAAAAGGACCTAGGGGTTACAGTGGACGAGAAGCTGGATATGAGTCGACAGAAGGCTAACAGCATTTTGGGCTGTATAAGCAGGGCCGGCTCCAGGCACCAGCCCACCAAGCATGTGCTTGGGGCGGCACCTGGAGGGGGGCAGCGCTGCACTCTGGCCCGAGAGCGGAGCCGCGGCCAGCTCTCCGCCCTCCCCCCGGCGCTCTGGCCGCCGGGGAGAGCGGAGCCGCGGCGGGCTCGCCGCCAGGGAGAGCAGAGCCCCGGCCAGGCTCTCCGCCCTCCTCCTGGCGCTCTGGCCACCGGGAAGAGCGGAGCCCTGGCTGGGCTTGCTGCCCTCCCCCTGGCGCTCTGGCCGCTGGGGAGAGCGGAGCCCCGGCCGGGCTCTCCGCCCTCCCCCCGGCACTCCAGCCGGTCGGGGAGAGCGGGTCTGCGGCCGGGCTCGGCGCTCTCCTCTGCTGCGCTCCCCGCTGGGGGTGGGGGGTGGGGCGGCAGGAGGCTTTTTTGCCTCGGGCAGCAAAAAAGCCAGAGCTGGCCCTGTGTATAAGTAGGGGCATTGCCAGCAGATCCAGGGACATGATCATTTCCCTTTATTCGGCATTGGTGAGGCCTCATCTGGAGTACTGTGTCCAGTTTTGGGCCCCACACTACAAGAACAATGTGGTAAAATTGGAAAGAGTCCAGCGGAGGCCAACAAAAATGATTAGGGGGCTGGAGCATATGACTTTTGAGGAGAGGCTGAGGGAACTGGGATTGTTTAGTCTGCAGAAGAGAAGAAAGAGGGGGGATTTGATAGCTGCTTTCAACTACCTGAAAGGGGGTTCCAAAGAGGATGGATCTAGACTGTTCTCAGTGGTAGCAGTTGACAGAACAAGGAGCAATGGTCTCAAGTTGCAGTTGGGGAGGTTTAGGTTGGATATTAGGAAAAACTTTTTTACTAGGAGAGTGGTGAAGCACTGGAATGGGTTACCTAGGGAGGTGGTGGAATCTCCTTCCTTAGAGGTTTTTAAGGTCAGGCTTGACAAAGCCCTGGCTGGGACGGTTTAGTTGGGGGTTGGTCCTGCTTTGAGCAGGGGGTTGGACTAGATGACCTCCTGAGGTCCCTTCCAACCCTGATATTCTATGATTCTAAACTGAGCATGAGACAGAGATTAAATCTTATCTGAGGCAAATGGCAAATCAGTAGCAGAGCCAGGACTATAACCCAGGTCCCTGGGCTTAATCCACTAGGGCATAGTGGCTCTCACTAAAAAAGTTGGATCTGCTAGAATAAAGGGACAAATTAATCCAGTGAGATCAAAGCCTGGGAGAAGCCAGGGGTGCTCTCAAATAGTTTCTGGAAGTCAGTGGGTCTCAATCAGCCTAATGGCAGAGACCAACCTGTGCGTGCTCAGTGCTGCTCTCATGCCAGCTTCCTGGTGGGAGCAGTGGCAGCACCATGATGGTGCAGATTGAGGCAAAGGTAAGGAGTTCAGATAGCTGTCGTGTTAGAAGAGCTCTGAGAATCCACTGGAGAAATGAGAAGGAGCAAAGAACTCAGGGAGCCTGGATTCATTGCCAGCTGGCAGAAGCACGTTGACTCAAGTGGGGATGAATGTTCCTGGCCTACACACAGCTCAGGATGACTCTGCAAGCAGGTATTTGGGGGCAGTCAAAGCAAGTGCAACACGAACAGGGTAGGCAGAAGCCAAGAGAAGTAGACTGGAAGGAAGTGGGCAAACGCTGGCACAGGAGTGCTCCGCGTGGGCTGCGTTGGATGAGTTTGGTGGTGCTGAATTAGCTGCAGTGTTGAGCTTGGCAAGCCCCTCACTCCACCTCCCAAACGCAGCTGCTGTGAACAGAGCTTCTGGGTGGGAGCGGGTTCTGGAGACCACTTGCTGTCTGATCTCATTTCTTCCTGGAGGCCTTCAGCACTCTTCAGAGTTTCCCCAACTCCACCACAGCTGGGAGTCCACATTGTAGCCACCAACTGTTCAGCGGAAGGATGGGGGCGGGGATTTCCGCCAGTGCTATCTGTCTCTTTCTCTCTAAGATACCAGCAGCGTGACCCCCTAAATGGTGGCACAAGACTTTCCCACCTCCCCTTCCACTCTGGGGCTGAGCCCACTGCTTCGGGAGCCTTCCAGACACCAGAGGCCTATCATGAAAATCAAGCCTGAGGCTCTGGCTTGGCAGTGCTGAGCACTAAATGCTGAGTCACTGTCCCCGTGTGGCCCAGCCGTCCTCCTCACTAAAGGGAATGAGGGAGAAGAGAAGAGACTGGGATTACAGCCTCCAGGTCACACACCCAAAGACAAACTATGGTCACCTGAACGTGTGAGGACAGAACCTGCATGGCCACTGAGACCAAAGCCAGGAACACTGTTTATTAACCTAGGGACATCCCTAACATTTGCCCAAACAAGGGCAACGTGCCAACACCTGGAGGGCTACATTTAATTGTATAAAATTGCCCATGCTGCAGCCACCCTCACCTTTAATACAGGGATGGAGCTCACAGAGACGACAAGTCCCCCTATGCAACCAAGACGGAGCATAGCATGCTAGCTCTTTGCAGTTGTGTCCCTGTATTAATGACAAGGGTTACTGAGGACCATATTGTAAAGCTCCTTAAGGGGCAATCACACTTTGTCCACCACTGTGCCAACCTTTGTCTTTCCTCATGCAACACGGCTTTGCATCCCTCCCCCACTTCAAAGAGAGGCATGCTGAGCTAAGTTCTGGCTTTGCAAAGCCCACGTCCCTTCCCAAAGAATGTCTCTGGCATTTCAGCCTCCGGTTATGTAGCACATTGTAAAAGCCTTTTCTAGTTAATGGGAGAAGATTTTAAGTGCACTGCAATGAAGCTACGTGTTCCCTCGGGAATCTCACTTTCAATCACCGTAATTTTTCCTTTAACTTTTGCCTTTTCTTCCTCTGTCACTTTTAATTATTTAAAAAGGACCCCAAAATGAAATTAGCTCAAGTAAACGTGTGTTCCCAGGAGAGCGGCTGGTAGCTGTGCAGCTGCAAGAGCCATCGCTACGTCTGAGAAAATATAGTCTATGCCTCTGGAAGGCACTTGGGCTTTTGAGTGAGGAAAGCCGCAAGTCGCAGTTTCTTTTTCTTTCTTTTCTTCACTCCATGAGGCTTTGATGCCTTGTTCCCTGGGCTGGTAGGAACTGGCTATGGAGGCACTCCTCTCAGCATTCCTGGGTTAACTCACCGTGCTCTGCTCTGATCCCTCTGGATCATAATGGTATAAATATACTTTGGAGAGTCCATCTCAGTCAGCCAGAGGCAGCCACAACCACTCTGAGACTTTGGGGAAGGAAGCAGAGGAAGAAAGGTGAGATACTTGTGTGAGCCTTCTCCTCCAAATTATCCCACTTGGCTCTTTATTTTCCATATTTTGCATCTTGTGGCACATGAAAAGCTATTCCTCAACCACACAAAAACACTGTGCTCATGCCACACACAGTCCATGCACACAATACACACATGCAGTGAACATACATGTGTATGCAACATACTTCCAAGTATACATACAATACCACACACAAAGCCCACACCAAGTACAGACATACAGTGCAAGCTCACATGTACACACAGAGAGAGAACACACATTCACACACAGTGCTCACAGACTCGGTATATGCACACATACACAGACATGCAGAACATATCCCTATGTGCAATACTCAGACTATGTAAAATTCCCAGGACCATGCACACACATGCAGTGCACACAGACACACTCACATGCACCGTACTCAGCAGTACATAAAGGCACAGGACCATCCATACACTCACATTTATGATGGACAGGAACCCTGCAGAGTTGGCAGTATTTATCCTTCCCTCCCTTCTCCTTGCTCCCTGGCAGGCTGATATTAGCTGGCTGCTTTGGGGCTGTCATTATAATCTGTGTTCCGTGTCTCATGTCATCGAGCTGCAATTGTTCAAGGGATGCTCCATTATCACCTGCTCTTCTCTCTCTCAAATCTCATACACTCATCAATCACTGTCCCCTGGGGAACCTCCAGTAACCCCTCCTCCCATCATGTCATGTGGGCAGCAGTGTCATTCATCACTGTCCCGGAGAGCTGTGATGGGGAGGCGGCTCCAGCAGCCCCCACCCCAGCTGTGTTCAGCTGCAACCCATGCAGCAGGGAATGGGAATCCCCTTCTTACAATGAAACCAATGGTCAGAAAGGATGAGGGGAAACCTTTGAGGTGAAAGTGACCTCTACTGTGTGCTGGAGACTCCAGTGTGACATGGGCTAATCTGGGGGGCTGTGCCAGCTCTGCTGGAGGGTATACGATCTCCCTCCCCAGATGCTCCCTTAAGGGTACAGAGTGCACTTTGTGGAGGTCAAGGTACCGAGTTTGAATCATGCTGTGGCACGTTACCCTGTTTGTCAGTAACTGGATCATATGCCAGTGCCCAGCAACCTCAGTTGTTCAGGTGACATCCAAAAGGCAAAGTGAGCTTCATAAAAGCCCTGAGCAGCGGCGACTGTGTGAATTATAGCGAGACAGAGCAAGAGCGTGTGTGTGCATGTATGCGGGTGTGCATGCTGTGTGGATGTGTAGTTCCATCTACTGGCAGAGCTGTTCTACCATTTCTAGGCCCGTAGACAGCTCTGCCAATGACCCTCAGTCCTGACCTTCAGCAACCACTGCTACTCCAGTCTGTTGTTTTATGGAGCAAGCCCAGGGCTGAGTTCCCACTCAGTTCCGGGGTGCCATGAAGAACCCTCGCAGTGACAAGTGCTGAGAGTGATGCGGAGAAATGTCCACTAGGGACTGAAATGGACAGCGCCACCTCTATTTTTCCTGGCAGCTGAGTAGGATTTGAACCCAGGTGTCCCTCTAGTCTGGGAAAGCTCACGTGCTGGCCCCCTGCACTACAGGACCCCAATTCTAGGCTTTTCAATGATACAAGATATAATTCCATTAAAACAAATGTGGCCAGCAGTGTGATCTGTGACATGCCATTGCCTTAGTCAGACTCTTCGCTCTGCAGTCATGTGAATTGCTGCATGCCATTTGCATGTGAATGAAAGGAAAATAGGACATCAATTACCTTGGTCAGAAATGGAAATGGTGTTTCACATGGGCTGGGAGGGCCCTTTGGTGCTGTTTAGACACACTGCTAATAGCCAATTACAACAGGAGAGCTAAATGCTAATTGGAAGGGCCCAGGAGTTACAGACCCTCCTCACTGCTGCTCTGGAACAGCTTGTTGTGAAATGAACAGGTGTCAGATTTTACCACGACTCAACTGGAATGGCCATCAGCCACAGGCTGCTCTGCTGAGGAGAGCCATGGTGTGGGACTCTACACCTTGGAGATGGCATAGATCCCATCTGGAGGTGCAGGGGCCAATCCCTGGGGATGATGAGATGGTTCCCCCAGAGAGAATTAAGTTTATCTACTGTGGCTCAGGATACTTACAGATGGGGAACTGGAGGTGTCTAAAATAAAGAGGAATGAACATTGAGCAGACCTATCACTACCCCCATCCAAAACCGTACCTGTGGCCAGAAGTTATTCCCTAGCAGCCCTTCAGGTCAGGGTGAGCTGCAGCCTGGGCACCATCCCTAGCGTATTGTTAGAGCTGTGTGTGCAGTGTTAAGATGACACAAAACCACTTTACAGTCTAAATAAATACCATAAAATAGGGGCAATTTTCTCACTATTAGACCCAATTGTCACATTTATCCCAGACGTGATCACATTTCACAGCTTTACTTAGACAAACAGCCCAGTCTCCCTTGTGCTGGGGCTGGCCTCAGGGCACTGCAAGGAAAGCCTGTAAGGTGCTGTGTCAGGGCAGAGGTGAGGTGGCTTCACAGTCTAACCCCACATCTTCTTCTTCTCCCCATTATCAAAGGTCCATTAACTCCCCCCAAGGATAGGGCAGCTGGACACTGTCTCTTTAACTCCAAGGGCTTGTCCATACACAACGCTGCTCTGGTTGCATTGCTAAGGATGTGATGAAAAGTGAATGAGTTAACCTGTCACAAAAGATGGTGTGGACATGCCTGGTCTACACTTAAAATGTAGGTCGATGTAACTCCGGGACTCAAGAGGTGTGAACAATCCATCCCCGTGAGCGTTGTAGCTATGCTGACCTAACCCCCAGTGTAGATGCAGCTAGGCTGATGGGCAAATGCATCCGTCGACCTAGCTACCATCAGTCGGGGAAGTGGTGTTCCTACAGCAACAGAAAAATCCCTTCCGTTGCTGTAGGCTATGCCTGTGCTGTGGGATTATGCGGCCATAGCTACAGTGCCGTAACTATGCCAATATAGTCCCTGGAGTGTAGGCATAGCCCCACATCCATATAAACCTGGCTTATACTGATTTAGGTCAAGTCAATGAGAAACAGGTTTAAGCTAATCTGAAACAAGCCACTCTAACACAAATCAATGTTCCTACACAGGGGTTTGCACAGGTATGTTCAAATTGGTTAAAAATCAATTTACGTTAAACCAAGGCAAAGCTTGGACAAAGTCTAAGAGGGTCCCTTCTTCCCTACACTTCAATCTTTAGGCAGCTCATCATCAGAAAGACATTCACAGACTGGAGGGTGCTCAGAGAAGAACCACAAAAATAATTAGGGGGCAGAAGGGATGGAGTTATAAGGGAAGATGAAGAGCTAAGTAGTCACCATTAAAAGCCAACATATGCCAGCAGTCACCGAGTAGTGGTTTCCCAGGTATTAGGTTTCCCCGAACAATAGAAATGGTTATGGTATCTCACACACCACCTTGCAGTGATTGTCAGGAGGCACTGTCTTTGTAAAGATGGCTGCTCTATGCACAGATTAGCTACGTGATGAATAAAAGAGGTTGGAAGCAGAGGGGGCTTGATAATGGTCCATGGATATTTGACTCCAAGGGGAGAGAAAGGAATTTATTGGGTTCAATACATAGGGTTATGGGGAGTTTCCTGACAGTTAGAGTGGATGTATCAGCTGTAGCGCTATCTCCCAAGGGAAGAGGTGGAAGCCCCATCGCTAGGGACATTTACAGCTAGACAGGACCAAAACACTCAATGTAGAAACAATGGAGAACAATCCTACACTGGCCCCAGAGGGCATCATTATCTGGATTTGTTAATAGCTCTATCACTGAGCTCTGTGATTCAGGTCTTTCCCTTTTATTTTCACATAACTGCATGTCCGGTGCACAGACTTCACTCATGGGTCCAGGCACCCTCATTTCTCCTGTCAGGTCAGCTTTGCACAACACATCCAAGAATGAGATCCCAAGGGTAAGACTGCTGTTCAGGTCAGAGACAGGGAACTTCCTTCTCCCTCTCGCTTTCTGCTACACAATGTTTGGAGGTGACATGTGGTGGAGGGTGGGGTGAAGGATTCTTACATCCTCTACCCTCTTAAAGGACCATACTCCACAATGGAAGGGTCAGCACAGCCTCCCCCAGTTATTCTCAATGCATTGAAGAGTTTAGTTTTTCTGCAGAGAGAGGGTTGGTGAAAGGAGGAAATAGTGGGGAACCTTGATGCTCACTGTCACGCTGCCTGGAATGGGACTCAGCTAAGAGCGCCAATCTCAGGTGAGACTGCCAGAAAACAGGGCATGTACCCCAAACTGGTGGTATGCTCTACCATAAGATTTCACCAAATGTATGTTTCCAAACTGCTATAACTAGTTATTATGAAGCCACAATCAGTCTCCTCTAGCCCCTCATGCACAGACAAACCAGACTTCTTTGATAAATGAATATTAAAACCAGCAATCACATATATTGGGTTCTTCTAGTTCCAAAGAAACAGACACACACCCCAGGTCAAAATATACTTCAGATCTTACCCAAAAACCACACTGGCAGCCAATCCTTTAGTAAACTAAAGATTTATTAATATATATAAAAAAGGAAGAGAGTTATTAAGAGGTTAAAATGAATCATATACATTACAGTTGATTTCAGAGTTTATAGATCAGGATACTAGCAGTGATGTTAAATCTGCCATTTTGTAATAAGTCTTTGTGGATCACACAAAAGATGGGGGTCCTTAGGCCATTGTTCAAAGCTCTTCTTTGTTAGAAATCAGAGTCCAGAGATGTGGAGCATGATGTCACAGTCTCCATTTATAGCCTAAGCCCATGTGCATGGAAAGTTACTGTCTCAAATGATGGAGTCAGGGATCACATGCCCTGCTGAGTCACTGGGCCTCCATTGTCCATGTGTTCTCTGAGGTGTCCTCAGGATGGGGCCACTGGAACAGCTGATTCTCCTTGATGGTCCATCAGCCATGGCTGGCTGGTCTTGATATAAATCTGTCCTGTGGGTGATACCCAGGAACACAACATGTCTGAGATATAAACATATAGCACATATTCATAACTTCAGATACAATGGTGATACACAGATTTAAACAGGATAATAATACTTAGCAGCTCATAACTTTCCAAGTGATACATTACAAGAAATACTTCATGCAAGAGTCATTGCAATTGTATATCAGTGGAAATAACAGTGATATAAATGGTCACCTTCCTTCTTATACAGCATCACAGTAACATTTCTCGCTGCTGGTTTTTCTGAAGGGCAGCCCCAGGAGTGGATACTCAATGGATGGCTTCCTACACCATTACCATTCTGTCTTGTGTTTCTGGGGTGGGTAGCATGGGTGTTCCTTTTACAAGCCTGCAATTAATGTGCTCAGTGTAACTGGGAGCCTGGAATAAATACACTGAGGTTCTGTATTATGCTGGTAGCAGAACCAATAGTTTTACTGAGTGAGCACAGCAGGGCTGGTTGTCCCCATAGACATGACTGTTTCTCCCAAGGTGTCTCCAGTGTGCACTGGATCTCAGGTAAACACTGGGTTGGACTCTTCCTTTAATGGCTGCAGAGTCTTGCTCCGGCATTATTGAGTTCTCAGTATTACAGCGCTTTAGCAGGGATTAGAAGAGAAAGAAGAGCAAGGGGGCTATTGCACACTCACATGTAAGGGTATGTCTACACTATGGGATTACTCTGAATTTACAGAATTCGATTTTTGGCAACTGATTGTATAAAGTCGAGTGCATGTGGCCACACTAAGCACATTAAATCGGCGGTGTGCATCCATGTACCAAGGCTAGCGTCGAATTCTGGAGCATTGCACTGTGGGTAACTAACCCATAGCTATCCCATAGTTCCTGCAGTCTCCCCCGCCCATTGAAATTCTGAGTTGAGATCCCAATGCCTGATGGGGAAAAAACATTGTTGTTGGTGGTTCTGGGTACAGCTTCACCCCTCCCTCCGTGAAAGCAACGGCAGACAACCGTTTCGCCCCTTTTTTCCTGGGTGAACTGTGCAGATGCCATACCATAGCATGGAGCCCGCTTCGCTCAAGACAGCAGTAATGAACATTGTAAACACCTTGCACATTATCATGCAGTTTATGCTGAACAGGAACCTGGAAAACCAGACGAGGAGGAGGCTGCGACTGTAGTGCGGCGATGAGAGTGATGAAGACATGGACACAGAATTCTCTCAAACCGCAGGCCCTGGCGCTTTGGAGATCATGCTGTTAATGGGGCAGGTTCTAGCCGTGGAACGCCGATTTTGGGCCTAGGAAACAAGCACAGACTGGTGGGACTGCATAGTGTTGCAGGTGTGGGACGATTCCCAGTGGCTGTGAAATTTTCGCATGTGTAAGGGCACTTTCATGGAACTTTGTGACTTGCTTTCCCCTGCCCTGAAGCGCCAGAATACCAAGATGAGAGCAGCCCTCACAGTTGAGAAGCGAGTGACGATAGCCCTGTGGAAGCTTGCAACGCCAGACAGCTACCGGTCAGTCGGGAATCAATTTGGAGTGGGAAAATTTACTGTGGGGGTTGCTGTGATGCAAGTAGCCAAAGCAATCACTGAGCTGCTGCTACCAAAGGTAGTGACTCTGGGAAATGTGCAGGTCATAGTGGATGGCTTTGCTGCAATGGGATTCCCTAACTGTGGTGGGGCGATAGATGGAACCCATATCCCTATCTTGGCATCGGTGCACCAGGGCAGCCAGTACATAAACCACAAGAGGTACTTTTAAATGGTGCTGCTAGCATTGGTGGATCACAAGGGACGTTTCACCAATATCAACGTGGGATGGCCAGGAAGGGTTCATGACGCTCACATCTTCAGGAACACTACTCTGTTTAAATGGCTGTAGCAAGGGATTTACTTCCCAGACCAGAAAATAACCATTGGGGATGTTGAAATGCCTATAACCTCAAAGAAACGGAGGAACCACCTGATCAGCATACTGTACAGCAGACAGGAGAAGATCAAGAATGAGCTCTCAGAACTGGAGACTCTCATACAATACCAGCCTTCCACACAAACTTCCACGTGGCTGGACTTTACAAAAATGAGACAAGCCATTTACAATGCACACTTCACTTCTCTACAGATGAAAAAGGACAGTAAGCTATCTAAACTAATACCTGCCACTGGGGGCTATAATAATGGTACCCTCAACTCATCTAACAACATTGTCAATCTTTCCAACCACACACTTAGGACAGACTCTTCTGCTGGGCTATCTCGGGGACTCTCTTTCTGTTCCACCATCCCCACGAACATGATACAGTTCTGCGGTGATCTGGAAACCTACTTTCGTCGTCTCCGACTCAAGGAATATTTTCAATGCACCACTGAACAGTGCACTGACCCACAGGAACCCTCCTACCAACACTACAAGAAGAAGAACTCTGCGTGGACTCCTCCTGATGGTCGAAATGACAGACTGGACCTCTACATAGAGTGTTTCCGCAGACGTGCACAGGCTGAAATTGTGGACAAACAACATCACTTGTCCCATAACCTCAGCCGTACAGAACACAATGCCATCCACAGCCTCAGAAACAACTCTGACATTATCATCAAAGGGGCTGACAAAGGAGGTGCTGTAGTCATAATGCACAGGTCAGATTATGAACAGGAGGCTGCCAGGCAACTCTCCAAGACCACATTCTACAGGCCACTATCCTCTGATCCCACTGAGGAATACCAAAAGAAACTACACCATCTGCTCAAGAAATTCCCAGCTACAGTACGGGAACAAATCTACACGGACACACCCCCAGAACCCCGACCAGGAGTATTCTATCTGCTACCCAAGATCCATAAACCCGGAAACCCTGGATGCCCCATCATCTCAGGCATTGGCACTCTGACAGCAGGATTATCTGGCTATTTAGACTCTCTCCTCAGACCCTATGCTACCAGCACTCCCAGCTATCTCCGAAACACCACCGACTTCCTGAGGAAACTACAATGCATTGATGTTCTTCCTGAAAACACCATCCTGGCCACCATGGATGTAGAAGCACTTTATACCAATATTCCACATGAGGATGGACTACAAGCTGTCAGGAACAGTATCCCTGATGAGGCCACAGCAAGCCTGGTAGCTGAGCTTTGTGACTTTGTCCTCACCCACAACCACTTCAGATTTGGGGACAACTTATACCTTCAAGTCAGTGGCACTGCTATGGGTACCCGCATGGCCCCACAGTATGCCAACACTTTTATGGCTGACTTAGAACAACCCTTCCTCAGCTCTCGTCCCCTAGTGCCCCTCCTCTACTTGCGCTACATTGATGACATCTTCATCATATGGACCCACGGAAAGGAGGCCCTTGAAGAATTCCACCTGGACTTCAACAATTTCCACCCCACCATCAACCTCAGCCTGGACCAGTCCACACAAGAGATCCATTTCCTGGACACTACAGTACAAATAAGTGATGGTCACATAAACACCACCCTATACCGGAAACCTACTGACCGCTATACGTACCTACATGCCTCCAGCTTCCATCCAAGACACATCACACGATCCATTGTCTACAGCCAAGCCCTAAGATACAACCAAATTTGCTCCAACCCCTCAGACAGAGACAAATACCTACAAGATCTGTATCAAGCATTCGTAAAACTACAATACCCACCTGGGGAAGTGAGGAAACAGATTGATAGAGCAAGACGGGTACCCAGAAATCACCTACTACAGGACAGGCCCAACAAGGACAATAACAGAACACCACTGGCCAGCACATACAGCCCCCAGCTAAAACCTCTCCAGCGCATTATCCACGATCTACAACCTATCCTGGAAAATGATCCCTCACTCTCACAGACCTTGGGAGGCAGGCCAGTCCTCGCTTACAGACAACCCCCCAACCTGAAGCAAATACTCACCAGCAACTACACACCACACCACAGAAACACCAACCCAGGAACCTATCCCTGTAGCAAACCTCGTTGCCTACTCTGTCCCCATATCTACTCTGGCAACAGCATCAGAGGACCCAACCACATCAGCCACACCATCAAGGGCTCATTCACCTGCACATCCACTAATGTTATATATGCCATCATGTGCCAGCAATGCCCCTCTGCCATGTACATTGGCCAAACCGGACAGTCCCTCCGCAAAAGAATAAATGGACACAAATCGGACATCAGGAATGGTAACATACATAAGCCAGTAAGTGAACACTTCAGTCTCCCTGGTCATTCTATTACAGATTTAAAAGTCACTATCATTGAACAAAAAAACTTCAGAAACAGACTTCAAAGAGAAACAGCAGAACTAAAATTCATTTGCAAATTCAACACCATTAATCTGGGCTTGAATAGGGACAGGGAGTGGCTGGCTCATTACAGAAGCAGCTTTTCCTCTCCTGGAATTGACACCTCTTCATCTATTATTGGGAGTGGACTACATCCACCCTGATTGAATTGGCCCTGTCAACACTGGTTCTCCACTTGCGAAGTAACTCCCCGCTCTCCATGTGTCAGTATATAATGCCTGCATCTGTAACTTTCACTCTATGCATCCGAAGAAGTGAGGTTTTTACTCACGAAAGCTTATGCCCAAATAAATCTGTTAGTCTTTAAGGTGCCACCAGACTCCTTGTTGTTTTTGAAATGCCTATAGTTATCCTTGGGGTCCCAGCCTACCCCTTAATGCCATGGCTCATGAAGCCATACACAGGCAGCCTGGACAGTAGTCAGGACCTGTTCAACTACAGGCTGAGCAAGTGCAGAATGGTGGTAGAATGTGCATTTGGACATTTAAAGGGTCGCTGGCGCATGTTACTGACTCGCTCAGACCCCAGCCAAACCAATATTCCCATTGTTATTGCTGCTTGCTGTGTGCTCCACAATCTCTGTGAGAGTAAGGGGGAGACCTTTATGGCAGGGTGGGAGGCTGAGGCAAATCGTCTGGCCACTGATTACGCACAGCCAGACACCAGGGCGATTAGAAGAGCACACCAGGAAGCGCTGCGCATCAGAGAAGCTTTGAAAACCAGTTTCATGACTGGCCAGGCTACGGTGTGAAAGTTCTGTTTGTTTCTCCTTGATGAAAACCCGCCTCCTTGATTGACTCGTTCTCTGTAAGCAACCCACCCTCCCCCTTCGATCACAGCTTGCATGGAAAGGAAATAAAGTCACTATTAAAAATCATGTATTCTTTATTAATTGATTATAAAAAGAGGGAGAGAATTGACAAGGTAGCCCGGGTGGGGTTTGGGAGGAGGATAGGAGGGAAGGAAAAGGCCACTAAAAAAGTTCAATATAATGACAGCCCCTTTTGGTTGGGCTGTGCACTGGGGTGGAGTGGGAGGGTGCACAGAGCCTCCGCCCGCCGCCCCCCCCCCGCATTCTTACACGTCTGGGTGAGGAGGCTATGGAACATGGTGAGGGGGGAGAGTGCTTATACAAGGGTTGCAGTGGCACTCTGTGATCCTGCTGCCATTCCTGAAGCTCCACCAGACGCTGGAGCATGTCCGTTTGCTCACGCAGCAGCCCAGCGTTGCATCCCGCCACCTCTCATCTCGAGGGTCTTTCCTCTCCTCACATTAGTCCCTCATGTCCTCACGTTGGTCCCTCCTGTCCTCACGGTCACTGGCATCTTTCCAGTACTTTGACACCACGTACTTCCACTCATTCTGATGAGCTCTTTCATTGTGGATCGATTCCATGATTTCAGAGACTATTTTGTCTCGCGTCCTTTTTTTCCGCCACCTTATCTGAGATAGCCTTCGGGACGGAGGAGGGAGGCTTGAAAAATTTGCAGCTGCGGGAGGGAGGGAAAAAAGGGAGAGAAGTATTTAAAAAGATACATTATACAGAACAATGCTTATACTCTTTCACGGTGAACAACACTATTCACATTACATAGCACGTGTGATTTCAGTACAAAGTCGCATTTTGCATCTTAATATTGCGTGCCTGCAGCTTTGGTGTTAGAAATCACAGATGCAAGTCCGGGCAACAGAACTCGGCTTGTCTGCGGCCATGGTAAGCCATTGTCTTGCGGATTCTGCAGCCTTCAGAAAAGCAGCGTCCTCCTTTCCCACATACCAAGCAAAGCCCATTGAGTGCTGCGGTTTTCCTGTTAACGTGCAGCAGCAGAAACCAAACTAACCCCCCCCAATTCTCTGGGATGATTGCTTTATCCCTCCCCCCACTGCGTGGCTGATATCAGGGAAGATCCCTGAAGAAACCAAACTAACCCCCCCCCATCCTATTCTCTGGGATGATCGCTTTACCCCTCCCCCCACTGCATGGTTGGTATCAGGGAAGATCCCTGCTAGCCAAATGCGAAAAACTCAGCGCCAATCTCTCCCTCCTCCCCCCCTCCTGCTTGGCTAACTGCAGGGAAGGATTTCTTTTCAGCCACAGGCAAACAGCCCAGTAGGAATGGCCACCTCTGTCCCCTTAATGAAATTCCCATATTTCAACCAGGTTACCATGAACGATATCACTCTCCTGAGGATAACACAGCGAGATAAAGAACGGATGTTGCTTGAATGCCAGCAAACACCGGGACCTTATGCTGCCAGGCTTTGTCATGCAATGATACCAGATTACTTGCTACTAGCATGGCGTGGTCAAGTGTCCTACCATGGAGGACGGAATAAGGCTGCACTGCCCGGAAACCTTCTGGAAAGGCTTTTGGAGTACCTCCAGGAGAGCTTCATGGAGATGTCCCTGGAGGATTTCCGCTCCATCCCCAGACACGTTAACAGACTTTTCCAGTAGTTGTACTGGCCACGAATGCATCCCAAGCTCTCAGGGCAAATTAATCATTAAAACAAGCTTGCTTTTAAACCCATGTTTTATATTTACAAAGGTAACTCACCAGAGGTCCCTTCCATGGCTTCATGGTCTGAGATAATGCCCTGGGAGGGTTGGGAGGGTACTTCAGTCAGGCTGAGAAAAAGATCCTGGCTGTTGGGGAGAACGGAGTGCTGGGTGCTCTCCGCAAGCTCGTCCTCCTCCTCCTCCTCCTCCTCTTCCCTGTCCGCAGAACCCTCAGATGTGGCTGATGAGATTACCCCTGCCTCGGAATCCATGGTCAGAGGTGGGGTAGTGGTGGCGGCCCCCCCAGAATTGCATGCAGCTCAACATAGAAGCAGCATGTCTGCGGCTCTGCCCTGGACTTTCTGTTTGCTTCTTTGGTTTTCTGTTAGGCTTGTCTGAGCTCCTTAACTTTCACGCGGCCCTGTAGTGAGTCCCTATTGTGGCCTCTCTCCATTATGCCGCTGGAGATTTTTTCAAATGTTTTGCCATTTCGTCTTTTGGAACGTAGTTCTGCTAGCACAGAATCCTCTCCCCATATAGCGATCAGATCCAGTACCTCCCATACAGTCCATGCTGGTGCTCGTTTTCGATTCTCGGACTGCATGGTTACCTGTGCTGATGAGCTCTGCGTGGTCACCTGTGCGCTCCACACTGGGCAAACAGGAAATTAAATTCAAAAGTTCGCAGGGCTTTTCCTGTCTACCTGGCCAGTGCATCCGAGTTCAGACTGCTGTCCAGAGTGGTCACAATGGTGCACTGTGGGATAGCTCCCAGAGACCAATACTGTCGAATTGTGGCCACACTAACCCTAATTTGAAATGGCATTATCGATTTCGGCGTTACTCCCCTCATCGAGGAGGAGTACAGAAATCGATTTTAAGAGCCCTTTATGTCGAAGTAAATTGCTTCGTTGTGTGGACGGGTGCAGGGTTAATTCAATTTAACGCTGCTAAATTCGAACTAAACTCATAGTGTAGACTAGGCCTTAGGGTAAAATGCCAAAATCAAAGTAAAAGGGACAACATTTGACTGACTGTGTGGGGGAGGGGCGGGATGGACAACTGAGCCCATACACATGAAATGGGAATGCTTGACATTATTTAACTTGAAAGAGCAACCCTGGAGCCACCCCCAAAGGATTGCTCTGTGCATGGGGCAAAACAAACACAGGGAATGTCCGAATACTCCATCTGCTGCTGTGTGTGCTAATGGGCTGGCCCAACACCAGATCAGACAGCCCAGTGGTGTCCAGCAGCAGTCTTTGCTGGGTGTGCCCTGCATGTCGCTCAAGCTGAGATATGAACTTCAGGCAGTTGCTCTATCAGGTCAGCCAAAAGGAGGTTCTCCTGGACTTTGCTGTGCTGCTGACCCAATTTAGAGCTGGGAACCATGCAGAGCTGGGAGATTGTCTTGCCCCAACCAAGCTGGGTGGAACTGTGCTGAGCTGGGAGCTGCCTCACCCTGTTTAAACTGGGCTGAGGGAAGCAGTGCTGAGCCAGGGGGAGCTATGCCAAGCTGGATTCGGCTGGCAATCCCTCCTTATATTGTGGGACCAGGGGCCACTGGGGAAGGAGAGATCTAAGGCAGTAGGTGGGGAGCTGGTAACCGCCAGCCCCAGGCACATACCCTCGCTCTTATGGATGAATATTAGCTCAACAGACTTTCCCACAAGGTACGTCTCTAGCCTCATTAGGGTCCCTTGTGCTAAACTCAATCCAATTACTCCACTCCTTTATTGCGAGGGGCCCTTCTTTTCATCTCTCTCTTTCTCGGTGATTAATTTTCCTCCCTCTACATCCATCCCAACCCAGTTGGCTACTTTCAAACAAGTGACAGTGCTAGTTGTGCATTGTGCTCTGTCAGCCCTGGCATGCAGGAAGTGCGTATCTGTGCGGCGCGCTGGGGCATCTCACCTCTGTGTGATTAATTATCCCCTGAGCATGCTGACTTTTTCACCTCCAGACATAATTCAAAGTCTCTATGAAATCTGTGTTTTTCTTCTCCCTGTACCATTTAATTAGTTACACATGTCCCCGGGACTTTTTTGTGTGTGTGCACTGGACGCGGGGGGTGGGGGTGGGGGGAGGGGAGCAATGGTGATAAGATTTCCTCATTACCCAGCCCTCTTTCTTCTTAGTTTCTGCTTGGTACATTTTGCCCTGGTCTATGGGAGGTAGCAGAAAAGGGGTCGGAAGCTAACCTTTCCTTCCACTAGCAGGCCCGCAATGCTCTTTGAAGAGATTTGCATATATCCATGCACAGCCCCATCAGTTTGCTTGGGATCCTTCCATCACGGGAGCTTACTGAGAGGAAGAGAGATCAGATGAAGGCTCATTCCAGTGAGGGGGAGCCAGAAACCCAATCCATCTATAATCAGGACATGGACTTTTCCTCCCCGCTGGTGTCTCCCCTCTGCACTGCACTTA
Source organism: Trachemys scripta elegans (assembly GCF_013100865.1). Classification (NCBI taxonomy): domain Eukaryota; kingdom Metazoa; phylum Chordata; order Testudines; family Emydidae; genus Trachemys; species Trachemys scripta. The sequence goes on along the minus strand of NC_048306.1, from coordinate 25,074,152 downwards.
TCTGCTAAACCAGGCCAGCAAAGACTATATTATGGGCCTGTCTTTGCTGCTGGTGGCGTGGGAATGCTTGCCTCACCATTACAGCTCCACCGGGGAGCCAAGCAATGGAAATGTCTAATAATATGTGCTCCCAATGCACAGACAGATGCAGGCTCTCATCACCCCATCAAATAGGGAGGGCTGATTCTGGGGATATTACCTTCCCTCTGAGCCCTCGTGGGATAGGATTTGCTGCCCTGGGTAGCATGACAGGAGCAATGGATGGCTCGACTACATTTTTAGTCTCTCTCTGAGCCATGTGTGTTGAAGGAGCAGAGAAGCCATAGAGATTTCCTGCCCAGCTTGTGCCTCTCTGGAACGCTCTCACTCCACCCACTATTCAGAATACCTATGGCTTCTTTGCTATGTGGTAGGCAGGAGTTATCAGCAAGGGACCCAGTCCTTCTCTCACAGAACTCAAAGGGAATCCTGTCATTGACTGCAGTGGGAGTGAGATCTGGCCTAATAGATGCCATTGCACTATGAGTCTGGAATTGATGAGTCTTATCACAGAGCTGGAATCCATATACCTAGGCTGGAAGCCAGAAAGCTACTTAGGCACCCAAGTCCTGTTTTTAGGTACCACTTTGATCCACAAAACTCCCACTCAGCTGCTGGCTAAAGTGGTAAGTGCCTAAACTCACTCACTGCCTAAGTTTCTGCAGTAAAAGTTCCCTAGGAGCATGTGTTTCTGTGTCTCAGCACCCTGCTGCCTCCCTCTAGGTATCTAAGCATCTGTCTCTCACCTAAGCCCCAGAGTGATCCACCAACCACGGAAAGATAGGTGCTTGCCGAGATAAATTGTGTACAGAGCCTGATCTGGAAGATGTGTTCGGAGGCCACCTAACTCCACACAACACAGCCACAGGGAGGGGGCCTCCCTCATAACCTAGTGGTTAGTGCACTCACCCAGGAGGTGAGAGACACTCCCCACCCAGTTCAAGTGCCCCCCTCTGCTGCAGCTCAGGTGAGCACCCCAACTGGTGGGCTACAGGATAGTCTGTAGTGGGGCTCCCTCAATCTCTCCCCATTAATTAGATAATTAAATGTTAATTGGCTCAGAGAAAGAGTAAGAATGACTCCATAGTACAGTGACAAGAGCATTCACCCTAGTGGTGACAAATCCCTGCTCAAATCCCTTCTCATCAGGCAGGGATGGAGGGGGACTTGAAATGCCCCCCCCTTGTATCCCAGGTGAGTACCTTATCCACAAGGAAGGGCTGTTGCTTCCTTCCCCAGCTAGGATGACCAGATAGCAAGTGTGACAAATTGGGACAGGGGATGGGGGTAATAGGTGCCTATATAAGAAAAAGCCCCAAAAATCGGGACTGTCCCTATAAAATAGGGACATCTGGTCACCCTATCCCCAGCTCTCTTGTGTGGAGTTAGGTGGCCTCTGAGCGTACCTCATAGATTGGTCCCCACACACGACTTAGGCAGCGAATGCCTGTTTATGCCGGCTCATGAATCATGAGCAGAGCTAGGCATCTCTGTGCAGCCCACACTTAGGCGCCGAACTCCGAGAGAGGCCAGAGGCTTAGCACAAACCCTTCTCACTGGCATTTCCCATTGGCTAGGTAGGCAGCTCTCTGTCAAGTGTGCTGGCTTTGGGTGGATCCCACTCTGAGGCACCCGTCTCTCCCCATTCATTATATAGGGAGTGTAAGTGCCTAACTCAGGCTTTGTGCATTGCAGTGTGTTCCTGTGATTTTCCAGGCACCCAAAAGTTAGGCATTAAAACTTTCACTGTCACAATGCCTAAGTCCCTAACGTGGATTCAGGCCCTGCAGACTAAGGCCCACCCAACTCAACAGCACAAATGGCGCTAACTGTTCCCCTGCCTCGAAATGGCGGTGTCTGTCCCCTCAGGACTGCAGCATAGCAAAGCAGCTTGTTTCACCTGAAAAAGGGGTTTGCGTTAGGAAAACTGAAATGGTCATGCCTTGAAATGCTCATGATTTGCTCCAGAGAAGGTAGACGGTGTGTGTATGGGTCTGGGTGTGTTTGTGTGGGGAGGGTTGCTCGTGTGTCTATGTAGGCATAGGTGATGACTCTGTGGGTGCTCCAGAGCTGGAGCACCCACAGGGAAAAATTAGTGCGTCCTCTGCACCCACTGGCAGCCAAGCTCCCTTCACCCCCCGCACCCCACCTCCTCCTCCTCCTCCTCCTCCTCCCCCGAGCTCACTGCGTCCCTGCTCCTCCACCTACCTCCTAGCGTTTCCCGCCTGGCCGCCGCCAAACAACTGTTTGGCAGCGTTAGCACACTCCGGGAGGTGAGGGGAGGAGTGGGAACGTGGAGTGCTCAGTGGAGGAGGTGGGAAGGAGGCAGGGCCGGGGTGGGGATTTGGGGAAGGAGTTGGAAGATTGGCAGGGTGGGGGCAGAGTTGGAGCAGGGACTTTGGGGAAGGGGTTGGAATGGGGGCAGGGAAGGGGCGGGGCTTCATGGAAGGGGTGGAGTGGGGGTAGAGCCGGGGGCAGAGGGTGCGTCGAGTGCCCACGGGAAAGAGGGGAAGTCGGGGCCCATGTATGTAGGGCCTTTAGGGGGCTGTGATTTGACCAAATTCACTGGGGGGAATCATCACATTTCACCCTGGTTCAAATTCGCAAACACAAATAAACCCTCAAGGCTCTTCTGCAGGGGACTCTCCACAGAATCTCACCTCTCCTGCCTTCAAGGAATGCACTTCCACTTAGCAAGGGGCTCCTCTCTCTCAGCACAGACCCTAAACTCTCCAACGCTCTACACAGACCCAAGGTCTATGCTTTTTTGCTAGGCTGGCCCATGGTGTTGTCCTTCCTGTTAGCAATGGAATCCTGGTCTTCTTGAGGATGCAAGGTTCCCTGTTTGAAGTTGGTGGGAACCCCACATGATCTTGTGCTTGACCTATTGTTGGCTCTTCCTGGGGCAATCCCAAGTGAGCTAACAGATTGGAGAACAAGTGTAACACACAAACAGATTGTCTCCTGTCATGAGTGGATGAACAATACCCATTCACATGAGTGATGCAACATGGGGGCTTGGCTTCTGGAATGGGAGAGAGTGACGCAGAAAGCAAGCCCCTCTCCTGATCTCTCACATCCCTCCCTGCCCTGAGCTTCCAGGTGTGTTGTACAGTTCCCTGACTTTGTCTGCATCACCATGGCAACTGCAGGTGCATCTGCCCAATGAGCATTTGCATTACGTGCTCCTCTCCCATCTGCACAAAGATAGTTCTTTTAAAAGACAAAAGCCCTCAGGCCCTATAGTGCTTCGAATTATATCACTAGGCTTGTCGCTACTGACTTTAATGAAAGCAGGATCAGGGCCCACTGACAGTAAAACAAGGAAAAGAAATAATCACCCAAATGCCTCCCTAGTCTAAACCCCATTGATGTTAATGGAATTCCACCAGGGAGGTGAATGTGGCCCAGAATTGGAACTAGTGACAGCAGGATTTCGGCACAAATCATGTGTGCCTGAAGGCAAGAGGGGACATGTGCGCCTGATGACACCATAGGATTTACAGTCTTATCTGAGTACAAGCACTTCTTGGGTGGCACTAAAACCATCTTAGGGTTCTTATAAATATGGCTGTAAGTGAGGAACTGATGGAGACAGAAAAGGCCATAGAGCTTTGCTAATGCACTTCTCTCCTTCTTAACTGTAGCCCTTCCCCATCACTAAGTTCTGACAATGCACTGATAGCCCCTTGCAATTCCAGTCCCAGTCTTCCCCCCCTGAGTTCTACCAATGCACCTAAATCCAGACCTACAGCACCCCTTCTAGGCTACTCTTGTTTTCCTCTCGCATTAGTACTTGTCAAAAACTGGGAACATTTTCACAAAAAAATTCATTCCGATTTTTGTTTTGTCAAAATTTGAAATTTTGACTAAAAAGATTTTTGAAATTTTGCAAATTGGAAAATCTATACCAGCTCTCCTCTGCACCCAGCTCTGCTAATGGACCTAAATCCTGACATGCAGCCCCCCCACCCCAATTCTAGCCCCAGGCTCCACCTACACAGCTCTGCAGATATACCCCAATCCTGACCTGCATCTTTTCCTGCAGCTATTCCACTTCTGGTTGGGTTTTTCCCATGTGATATATTTCCACATACATCCCCTTTGAATTCTTCCTCCACTTGAAGCCCTTATTGTTCATCACCAGATCCCAGGAGCAGGATTGTCTCATCCTACTATATCTGATTGGGTGTCATACCCAGAGAGGAAAACAGGTTTCCTCTGGGACAAAGGGTTTTCGCAGACAATAAACTATCCATCCCCCAGTGCACTGCCCTCCCCTTTACTTTTAGTCCTAGCTGATCGCCAAGAGGAGGAGGAATCTTCCATCAGGGCTCATGCCAGTTACCCCAGATGTGGCCCAGAGCAGTTGACACCAGGTCTGCCAAGGCACCGCTTGTTTGGATTATATTGCTCTTTGCCAGTGTCTTGTACACTTCAGTTCCCATCCAGAAACATAAGACAAAATACAAACACTGGGGAAAGTGCAGACAGTCTCTCAGCTGCATCACCGGGCTGGGTGCTGTGAATTCTTCTGGAGTGAAATCTCTGTTTAGAACTTTACTAGCATAGCATGAATTCAAGAATTTGACTTCTTGGGACGAGAGGTTTGCAAAGTCCCTGGAAGGAAATAGTTCCTTTACAGAAATAGAACAAAGCCCCCCTCACTTTGTAGCCATGCTGTGCCAAGTAGACTGTTTGCTTCTTACTGGCATGTGGCACAGGGAAAGGGCCAAGCCAGAGCTCACTTTGCAGAGCCAAAGGGGAAGATATGCTTTTAGCAGGAACAAGGAAGGCAAGAGGCCAATTTGCAATATTTCACTTTGGACTCTAGGTGGTGCAGTGTAGGAGTTAGTGCATTAGTCTTTCACGTCTGGATTAGGGTTCAAATCCTAGTGCCAATCACAAACAGAGTTGAACCTGAACCCAATTTACAGGTCTGAAAAGCCAGAATTTTAAAATGAGAACCAGATGCAGGCCCTAATTTCACACCTGGCCTTCTGTCTGGGAGCTGAGCTCCACTCCTATCACAGTCTTTTTAGGGGATTTAAATCTGGTCCAGTTTTTGCAGCTTTGCCCATTTTAAGGCACAGATGGAATGATTCCTGCATGGATATTGGACTATATCATAAAAACTAGTACACAGATCAGCACTATTGTCTGGTTTTGCTCAGGTGAGGTTTAGGACAAGGTTTACAGGGGGTGTGGCAGATCTGAGGTGCATTGGCAAAATTCTGTAGGTGGGGCCAGTGATAAGAATAGCAAGGGGCAGGGTCGGTGCAAGGAAGTTTCGCACCCTAGGCGAAACTTCCACCTTGTGCCCCCCCCCCAGCCCCCCGGCAGTTCCCCCCCCCCCCCCCTCCCAGCAGCTTCCCCCCCCCCCCCCGCGGCCCCCCCCCCCCCCCAGCCCTAAGGCCCCCCCACAGCAGCTCCCCCCCCGGGGAGCCGTGCGGCAGCTCCCCACCCCAGCTAACCTCTGCTCCGCCTCCTCCCCAAGCACGCCGCCCCCGCTCTAATTCTCCTCCCCTGCCAGGCTTGCGGCGCCAAACAGCTGATTGGCGCTGCAAGCCTGGGAGGCAGGAGAAGTGGAACGACGACCACGCGCTCAGGGAGGGGGCGTAGGAACGATGTAAAAAACAATTGGGGGCAACGCTTTTTGGCACCCCCTAATCTTGGCGCCCTAGGCAACCGTCTACTTTGCTTAAATGGTAGCACCAGCCCTGGCAAGGGGTCAGGATTGAGGTGCATCAGCAGAGCTGTGAGGAAGGATCCTGGAAGAGCATAGATTTCTGTAAGGCAGGACTGAGGAACATTGGTAGCACTGTTGGGGGACCCAAAGCTAGAAAAGTACAGGAGGAAGTGCAGCATATCAGGAATGAAATTCAGTGGCAGATCTGGATGTTAACCTGAGGCTGAAAATGCAAGGGATTGAGGGGGAAGGCAAGACGGAAGCCTAATTATATGAAAGTGAACTTCTCTTTATACTCAGATGCCTAAGTGCTTGAGCACAAGGGGAAGAGAAATACCCATAAGGTAGAGGAAAGTTGAACAGGCAATTCAGGGAAATAGCATGAATTTTAGAATCTGAGTGTGGTTGTGGCTCTTTATAAAACAAAACAAAACTTGCTTTTGCAAAAAGTCTGTGATATATTTTTTCCACAGTCAGTTCTTTGCAGCACCATCTGGTTGTTAAGTCTTGTAGGAGAAATTGACCTTGTTAAAATATGCCTGGTCTTGTTTCATGTGCTGCTGAGCTCCAATTGAACACAAATGGATGTTCTCTCACAGCCAAAGCTCCACAGATTCCCTTTATGTCCCTCATCGGGCCAGTTTGAGGAGAAAGAGAAAGAAAGGCGGAGGGAGAGGGGAAAGGCCCACATGAAATGGGGATTTACAGCCACCAGTGACAAGTGAAAATGACTCACAGAGACCTCCAGCTTTTATGAGCAATGTTTTAAAGTTGACTGGCTGCTTAAATAAGTTTGTTCTTATCCCCAGCACAGTGTATCCAGCTCAAATTGGAAAAGAAAAAGGTTTAACAGGAAGATGGAGGGAAAATGGGAGCATAAAACATATTTTACATCATGTCAGAGGAATATGTAATTTACAGTAATATTATGTTGTTTTTGTAAAAAAACACTGCCGGCAGTGAGAGAGAGCAGCAGAGCCTAGGTGTGCTTCCCTGCTGCAGACGCAGCAAAGAGGGGCAACGGGCACTGGGGTAGCAACATCAGGATCAATTTCCCTCACAGCAAGGGGGCAATGGGGCTTGTCAACAGCATCATCTCCTCCCCTAAGTCCCAGACAGATGTGGGTGAAGGGAGCATCTGGTTGCACTGTTGATGGACACAGCACCTGGGACCAGGAGGGGAAGAAGGTGGGATCTTTCCCAGGATATCTTGCTGGTCAGCCTTGCATCCTGTTCACCCTCCCATGTCCATTAGACAGCTATAAGCAGCAGGGGTGGGGGCAGGGGGGCTCAGAGCACTGATATTTCTCTCAATTCTTAAATAAATAAGAGTTAGAGGAGGAGCCTAGACATTTCGTATCCCCTCAACCAATCATCATGGCCAAGAGGCATTTGGATACTACGATGATACCGGCCCTGTAAATAGAACCACAGAGAGAGAGACAGAGTCCCCAGGCAAACCATATTTCCCAGGACTGTTCTGTTCAGGTTCTTATGCTGAGCTGAGCTTCATGCTTCTCTTTCCCCAGCAAAGGAATCAGAGGCTGTACTGCCATGAGGCATTGCACCTTAGTTGTGTCATGTGTACCTGGGTGGCGACTTTGCCCTCCTCCTCCCCCTCCCATTACCCCACCCAATAGGTACTGCCCCATCAGAGACTGAAAGGGAGAGCTCTAGGCATGTAGCTGGCTCTTAGGGGATCCTCTGACAAGACTCCATATTAGAGCCTGCATGGGCAGCCCTGGCCACGCTTGACTGCTTCAGCACGTCCCATTGGGCATTTGGAAGCACCAGCAGGGTAGGGGCACCATTTTGCCTGTTAAAGCCTGTAGACCCTTTAAGACAGGGAGCTGGAGTTGCAGATCACATGCCTGCTCCTAGTCATGTGCCCTGAAGGAAATCACATGTAAGGTTCCTGCTACTTAGGTAGAGAAGTAGACAGGGTGCAGGGAGAGCCAGGGTCAGGTTGCCATTCACTAGAGAGGGCTAGCAGGGAGCTCTTTGGGGAGGGCTATAAGGACTGCGAAGCCATGGAGACAGGGGCTAACCAAGATGCTGAGGGGCAGTGAGAGCAGGTGGGGTTGTATTGTGCTGGTTTGAATCTTTGTTGATAAAGAAAACCCTGAGGAGAGAAAGGGAGCTGGGCCATTGTTTGCGGTGTGGACTGATTTCATCTTCCTTGGCTGCTGGATCAACCCATCAGTTTACAAGGGATATTAAGATAACCCCCAGGGCCAATTCCACCCCTGGCAAAAGTACATGGGACTCCATTTTTCATTTAAGTCAGTGGAGCTGCAGCTGCTTATGCTGGGGATGCAAATAGGCCCCATCACTCATCTGCATGTCATGTTTTAATGGGCAGGGGAATGGGGGGAATTCAACACCTTGACCTCATCTCTCCCAGGCACTCCTTCTGCTCTGCCCCTACTGGCTTCCTCTCGGAGCTCTACTCCTTCCTTACTTCTGTTGGAGACTGATCCCTTTTTACCACTGTACCAGCTCTCTGCAAGTGTCCCTCCCTCCCCACCCTTCTTCAGCAGTTCTACATGCCTTTTGAAATACAGCTCTACGCACACTTCTTCCCTGCTGTCTATGGCCAGTGAGCAGCCAGCCACTTCCCCTCATGAAGGCTCTCCCTGCCTCTCCTGACTGACCATCCTCTCCTGCTCCATTCCCACCTCCATGAAGTAATATTCCCTTTTGGTAGAACTGCTGGGCACTGTGAGGCAGTGGTATGGATGATGCTTCATAAAGCTGAGTTCTATTGTAAACTATGCTTGACTGGCATGTGTGAGGATCCTGTCTGCCCATTGAGCCCTCGGTGAGGTAATTCCAGGTGTGGTGTAGGGAACAAGCAAACACAGGTCCCAGGTGGCTAATCCAACACAGAAAACAGCAATAACTAGATGAACACAAGTCAAGAAAATCAGCCAGTGGAAGGCAGCAGACCTATGTTAGACTGGTGCGGCTTCTGGTCTTGAAAAATGTTAGCTCTCATCCCTCAAGGTCCACCAGCCTGACTTTCACAGGGGATTGACAGCCTGAGGCTACTGGGAAATTTATTAGGCTTGTAAAACTTCAGGGCTCAAATCTAATTGTCTACATCTCCCCAAACTCCCAGAGGGAACCTTTTGATTTAAGCCCCATTTTCAAACCAAGCCAGCAAGTCAGCAATTGGCACTTGAAGTCAAATTAACAATTTGTGCCAGGGCCAAAGGATAATTACAGCCTCCATTGTTTGGACGTCTGAATTCCAAGAAGCAATTTGTGTCTCAATAGAGATGTAGCCATCACACAATCAGTCCCACTCCTCTCCCTCCTTTCCCCATATCTCCCAGTGAAATATCCCATGGGGAACAGCAGAAACAACTCTCAGTGTTCCTCTGACAGCAATCAAGGGCAGAGATGTGGAGCTCACATTCTCTACAGCAAAAGTTAAACACAAGGCAAAGGAATGAGCCATTATGTATGGCCTTTGCTGTTATGGTTTTACTTTCTAGGAATGAATGTGACTTCTAGGATACTCTGCAATACGTATTTATGACCAGAGACATTCAGTGTCACAGGGACTTGCCAGCCAATCAAAGTCTCTTCTAGCACAAAAAGAATGTCTGCTTGAAGAGTGTCTGCTGCCAGTCACCAGAGGCAAGGAATACATGAATAGGAGATCCGGATAGGATAGGGTGCTCAGGAAATGATGGGCATAGTCAAGTGATGGAGGGTGAGAATGGGGAATGGTGAGGGGGTGGCAAAAGGCCTGGGGCAGGCAGGAGAGTGGAAGAGCTCAGGGGACTGAGAGATGAAGAGAAACATTGAAGCAGTTGGTTATGCTCTTGTGGAGGACTGGTGGAGGATGGACTGGGAGGGGATGTTTCTTGGAGGGAGCTAGTGCAAAAGGGAGAAGCGAAAAGTGTTGCAGTGAGACTGAGCACAGCAAGGTGATGGGAGAACCAAATGCATTAGGGAAATAATGGAGTGAGTGGAGTGAGGCGGGCCAAGGAACTATGGGATGGATTGTACCCAGCTCCCCACTGGGGCAGGATCCTCACTGTGATAATTTCAGGCCCAGGGCAGCATTAACTTTTGATTTGCCCTTTAAGTGCTGCTAGATGATTTGAGTCCCAGGGCCAGGCCCTTTGCACCTGACTCCCAAAGGAAGAGGGCAATGTCTTGCTGGGGTTGGCAACAACTTTTTTCTAAATCAGAGATCAGTGGAGGTGGCAGCCACTTCCACAGGGCTGCAATAGCTTTTTATAGCCAAATTTCCCACTAGGATCATGAGCAGGTGTTCATCCTGGAGGTACGGACACTAGGTGGGGAGTCCCTAAGAAACACACAGGTCTGCTCAGTGGATACGTCTCCTACCCATTAAACCAAAACAAATCTAATAAACCAGCAGAGCTCTTCTCCAATCCCACGCAGTAGGCAGGCAGTGCTTAGCTGGGCAGCGCTAACATTGACACCTCAGGTGTCATTGCTGTCACGCACAAGGCCAAAGGCAGAGAGATGGTTATCCACTCGAGAAGCCTAATCATTTGCTAGACATTCATTGCCTGCCATGCCTCCCTGCCATAGAGGAAATGGAGAGTTGTGAAGCTGTGTCGGGCCTATGTGTTTACTGGGATTATTGGTATGTGTATGACATCACCAGCAGCCAATCAGGTCACTTGGTATTTGTCCAGAATTCCGCAGTTATTTCAGAATAATAGTCCCTAATAATAATGGAATCTGGAGACTTGTGCCCAGATGTCACAGACCCCACCCCCCCTCCACACACACACTTAGGCATGACGGGCAGCATCTGCTCAGCAGAAGCTCAGGTATGGAAGTGCAGGGAGTGTGGGAAAGGACAGAGGTGCATTTGCTGAACTCTGTGGGGAACCCAGGACTGGAAAAGCAGGGAGAAGGAGGTGGGGGGAGGCTGCAGTTTAGAAATGAGGGGCCTTAGCAAAGCTGCGTGGGAAGCTCAGCACTGAAATAACAGGAGGGGTTGCAAGTCAGGATTGGGGTGCATCCACAACGCTGAGGGGTGGTTTGCAATCCCCTGGTCTGCTTCAGTGCTTTTGCTATTGATATTCTTTTTTCCCCTGTCTGGTCTGCCAGGCAAGCCCCCTCCCCCTCTCCCTGACCCACTTGATCCTATTGTATCGTGCGCCTCCTACTGTACTGATTATCAGGTTGAACACTGCCTCCTAACCTTGTCTTCCTTTGTACTCCTGATGCACTAGCACATTAGTGCTGATGCAGTGGCTTTTTTGTGTGTGCGGGTATTTGTCTGATCCATTGACTGGAAAAACCATCTTTAGCTTTCTAAATCCGGGCAGCCTTTCTGACGGCTCACAGCGGCTTCGCGCTGGATGTTTAGCCAGCCAGTTTTTGTAATGATCTCATTGGTTATTCCGGCGTGGGGACGGGACTCAATGGACAGGCTTTAATCCAGGCACTCAGCAGCCCCAACCCGTCGATGGCTCAGTCAGCTGTGGTCACTGTGGGTTTCTTTGCCTGAGGCGACTTCATCACAGCAAATTATAAACTCTAGTAGATTTTGCTACTCTGCTTGTGGCCAGGCTGGTAACAGGACACATGCTTCTCTCAGCAGTCTCTTTCTTCCCTCTTTTCATTCTCTTTTTAAAGATGAACTTTGCTTTCCTGTTTGGTAACCAAATTTCACATAAGCAACCCTGGAAGCAGAGTGTGTGCCAAGCTGGGCACATTCAATTCTCTCCCCGCCTCCCCCCTCCCCGCAGCAGGTCTTTTCAGCTGTCTTCATCTGTGTTTTTGAATTTTAGCCCTCACAAAAGAGAGGGACAAGCATGGGTAGTGCTGACTAGAGGCAGGCACAGCACAAGTGGCATCCAGCCAGCCCTGCCAATGCACATCAGCCTCACCTGCAAGAGAGCGGGGCAAATACCTCAAAACGTTCTTTGCAAATATTCGGCTGGAGAGAATAATGAACTTGCTTTGGCTGTGTCCCCGCCTCCTTTGTGCGTATTCGGGAACCAGCTGCCAGGCAGGGACGGCCGCAGAAATGGAGAATTTTAAGTGAAGGTTAGAGAATCTTTATGCAGAAGGTGACTTTTGAAATCTGATTCGATGTGTTATGATCAACCAGTCAGGGGGGAGATGTGATACAATGTGAAAATTTGCTAGTAGAATCTGTCAACAAATGGAACCCCCTTCTCCATTTGCAAATTGTCGGGGAGCAGCTTGCAATTTTCTCATTTGCAGTATGGTAAAACTAATCTGAAACAGAAGTATGCACACCGTGGAAAGGTGAAACCTGGAAAGCAGCAATAGCTGGAAGAGACCTCTGTGTGACAGTGAGCCGCCATTAGACAGGACTTTACAAAGGCCAATGCACTTTTGAGCAGTGTACACAAAAGCATCATATCATGGAGATGGGTGATAATAGGCCTTTCTCTGTAGAGCTCTGGTGTGACCGTCCTGGCATATTGCCTTCAGTTATAGGCATCATGTTACGAGTTCGAGGCTGGCAAAGTAGAGGGAGCTGATCAGGAGGCTGAAGGGGGAGATTATACATAGTTTGGCAAGGAGACACCTGAGGGGAAGGGTGCGCGTGGGAGAGACATGGTAACAATCTATAAATACTTGAAGGTGTAAACACGCAGGAAGGAGATGAATCACTTATGGTGGTGCAAGTAGGATGGAATTAAGAAAGGGAAAATGTAGGCTGAATATCAGGAAGATGTATCAGGCTGCAGAGTGCTTTCCCAAGGGAAGGGGTGAAAGCCCCACTGCTTGGGATATTAGAAACTAGACTGGGCAATATACTAGACAATGTACAATAGGGAGCAACCCTGCCTTAGCCAGGAGATGGGCTGGATGATCTACTGCTGTGATTTGATGTTTCTGCAGTATAAGGCACAGGGTCAAGAGCACCCTATGGCTCTAACCCACTATGCACTAGTGTCCCCATTACTACCAGGTCTTTTCACCTGCCCCTTGGTTTCTTAGTGGACCCCAGATGATGCCCATATTTCTCCGTCTTCTCTATTGTCCTTGGATTGTTTCTTATTGTGCCAAGCTCTCCGTATGTGATGCCAACATTTTGGTAAGTGCCAAAACTCTGAGTTACCCCCCGTTTTTCAAATCCCACCCCCACACCATCTTGTCATGTTCTCCTTTTGGAATCTGCCATGTTAGGTGGCAGCGCCCAGCTGGCACCAGCATGTGAATCTTCCGCTGCTCTCAGCACCAACAGAACAGATGGGAAAGAGGAAGGCGCATTCTGTGTGTGCCAGGGTGAAAATGGCTCAGCTGCAAATGAATATTTCCAGAAACCTCTTCTTCCCTGGTTTATAATTATGAGCAGATTTTCTTGTGGATAAAAGGGAGGCTAGTTTCAAAAAAGAACTGACCTTGTGTGGGAAGGACTGATTCTTCTTGGAAAATATGGTGCCTCAAGCGTGTTAACTCTTCCGCATCCTGCACGCGCAAACAGATTTGCTGAGCCCAAATTCCTAGCAGCCAGCTCAGAGTCTGAGCCTTGGCAGTGGACACCTTTGGTGCAGAAATCCAAATCTATTTTGAGACAACACAATCCTCTTAACAAGCTGCCATGGCCCCTCCAAACCTGGGGAACGTGATTTGTGAGTGAAGTCTTTCCACCTATGATTGCAGATTCAAATGTTTCTGTAACAAGTGGTGGTGTTCAAGACTAGAGATGTCCAGGACAGGGACTGAGGGGCACTGAGAGGACTCTGGGTGGGGGTTACAGAGCTGAAATAGCAGGGGGCGCTGCAGGTCAACACTGAGGTGCATCTGCAGAGCTGGGTGGCAGGCCCAGAACTGGAGTAACAGGAGACTCATGCAGGTCAGGAACAAGACGCATCAGTAGAGATGTTTGATGGCCGTACTAGTATGCTAGAGAGTGCAGTATTTCAGGTTGCGACGCACTACCAGAACTGGATGCTTGTACAGGACCTGCCTAGCAGCACAAATTATGTCTAGGGCTGTCAATTAATCGCAGTTAACTCAAGCGATTAACTCAAAACAAATTAGCTCTATTAAAAACATTAATCACAATTAATCAAAGTTTTAATCGCACTGTTAAACAATAATAGAATATCAATGGAAATGTATTATAAATATTTTTGAATGTTTTAGAACATTTTCAAATACTGTATATTGATTTCAATTAGTACACATAATACAAAGTGTACAGTGCTCACTTTATATTATTTTTATTATAAATATTTGCATGTAATAAAGATTAGCAAAAGAAGTAATATTTTTCAATTCACCTCATACAAGTACTGTAGTGCAATCTCATTATTGTGAAAGTGCAATTTACAAATATAGATTTGTTTTTGTTACATAGCTGCACTCAAAAATAAAACAACATAAAACTTTAGATCAGGTATTGGCAACCTTTGCCATGCGGCCCATCAGGGAAATCTGCTGGCGGGCCAGGCCGGTTTGTTTACCTGCCGCGTCCGCAGGTTCAGCCAATCGCAGCTCCCACTGGCCGCAGTTCACCGTTCTAGGCCAACGGGGGCTGCGGGAAGTGGCGTGGGCCGAGGGATGTGTTGGCCGCCGCTTCCCGCAGCCCCGATTGGCCTGGCATGGCAAACCACGGCCAGTGGGAGCTGCGATCGTCTGAACCTGTGGATACTGCAGGTAAACAAACTGTCTTGGCCCGCTAGCAGATTTCCCTGACGGGCCGCATGCCAAAGGTTGCCGATCCCTGCTTTAGAGCCTACAAGTTTACTCAGTCCTCCTTCTTGTTTACATTTACGGGGTCCTACCTGTAATTACCCATTCTGTACTGTGATAAGTTCACGATAAAAAGGTTACACTACAGTACTTGTATGAGATGAACTGAAAAATACTATTTTAAAAATCTTTTTTATAGTGCAAAGAAAAAGAATATAAAGTGAGCACTCAGCACTTTGTATTCTTTGTAGTAATTGAAATAATTGTATTTGAAAATGTAGAAAATATCCAAAAATATTGAAATAAATGGTATTCTATTATTGTTTAACCGTGTGATTAAAACTGCGATTAATCGTGATTATTTTTTTTATCTCGTAATTACTCGGGATTAATTGTAATTGTTTGACAGCCCCTAATTGTGTCACTTTCATTCAACACATCAAGCTACTAGGAAATGCTAACTGATATTTGAAGAAGAATTTCCACTGTGGAACCAATTTGAAATAGAGGGAAGATTTTATACATTTAAACCCAGACTATTATTTTCTCAGTAACCAGCTGCATTGCCCCCTGCTGCTCTGATGTGTGTGTTTGAATAAGAGCTTCTCCTGTCACAATCCCACAGCTGCTATTAGCTTGATCCAGCAGTGAGTTCATGGGACCTGACTCTTCTCTCACTTACCCCTGAGTTCGGAGTAACTCTGTCAACATCACTAGGATTAATGCTCCATGGAACCAAGCAAGTGAGATCTGAATCAGGCCCCTCATCTTGTGTTTATGACCTCCCCAGTCCATTGCTCTGAAAATGACTGCCGTGTCACTGTCTCTATATTACGATTTCAACAAAGCATGACTCAGGAGGGCTGGGAGAGAGGAATCCCTTTATTTTACAGCAATTATCTTTGATAACATGTCAAAAGTGCCAGGGAAAATTATGAAACAGACGTGAAAGGCAAATGAGTCCTTGTCTGAGTCTTTGGAAGTTTTCCCCAGTGTGAAAAAAAGCCCCTGAAGTTTATTCATATAACAGCCACCTTATTAAAGAGCCTCATGGAGAACTTTGAACAACATTCTATATACAGATAAACCTGCTTCTGTAACAAGGATTTTCTGTATTTCTTTTGATAATGATAATGATCTTACATTGCAGATAATGATCTTACATATGCCTTTTATCCCATAGGATCCTAATGAGCTTTACAAACTAATGTGCAAACTATATGTAGGGATCAATTCATCCAGCGATGATATGTAACACGTTATAGCAAGTTAACCCAGGAAGTGAAGTTGTTTGTTTTGATGGTTGTTCTACTGAAAATGCATGCAGCATTTTACGGAAAACAACACGTTATAGCAAGTTAACCCAGGGAGTGAAGACATTTGTTTTGATGTTTGTTCTACTGAAAATGCATGCAGCATTTTACGGAAAACAAAATTTCCCAGCCTGAGTATGGCCAGGACAATGGAGGTAATGATCTTGCACTGGAAACAAGTGCTAGGGGATTTTAATAATCATATTGAGATCAGTTCTAAAGCTGGTCAGGAATGTTCTGACAAAACATTGTTTGTCAAAACAATGACAGTTTGTTGAAAGTGAAACTGCTTGTGGGAAAGAGTTGGCTTTGACAAATCTGATTTCAAAAATGTTTTGTAAAAAGGGCATTTTGTGAAATTGTGGAAATGTCCCCCTTTGGCATTTTCTAAATAAAAAGTTTCATTTTCTGGTTTAAATGACATTTCATTTGGAAATTTTAGTTAATTTATATTTTTAAAAGAGTTTACAAAATATGTAAAATGTCAAAATTAAAACTAATGATCAAACGATCAACTTTTGAAATGATCAAAATGCAATGTTTCAGTTGAGCTGATCTGAATTGTGGGGGATATTCAATTCACAAAAATGTTCAAGATTTTGAATGTTTATCCTGATTTGCGATGGGATTTTTTTTTTTTATTTGAAAAACTCTCCTGGGATGAGAGAACAATTTCACACGCAGCTCTAGGCAGGACATTTCCAGAAACTCCTGTTTTTATGAGTGGGGGCATTTACTTGAGAATAGGATTTTTGTTCCTCTGGAGTCTCCTCTGTTCTTGTTGCTTATTCCCAATTTGAAGTCACTGGACCAAACATAGTCTTGGCACAAGTGTCGCAGCTCCAGTTATGGTCCCTGGCATTGCAGTTAATGGGCGCTATGCCCCTTATGTGAGGGCTGAATCTATCCTGTCATCTTCCATCTATGATGTTATAATCATCTCCATGGTAAACAAGCATGATGCCACAAGCAGAGGAGTCTGACTTTAGGTTGGGTAATAAAGGCCAAGGGCTGGTAGAGTCCTAAATCCCATGGGATTCATTTTCATGCATATATACCGAATAATAAAAAGAAAGGGAAAGACACAGAAACATCTGAATGATGGAAGCGAAATTGTCTCTACAGAGGGGGTTTTCCAAGTTGCACGTGAGGGATCAGCAGTTTTGTAAGGGCCTCTGACCGGTTATCCAGTTGTGCAGGCACAATCCCACATGTGCAGGTGTAAAATGGATGACCGAGCACAAACACACACTGTGACATGTACACACTGGTGCACAAGTAGTTATATGGCCTCATCACAGGAGCTGGGTGATCTTTTTATGGCTTGGATTAAAAGCAAAAACATGTTAAGTTCTAGCTTCTTATCCTCAACTTCAAGGCACGTCATAGCTCTGTCCCTTCTTACTGGTCTGCTCTTGTCTCTTGTCACCTCCCACCTCCTCTGATCTATCTATGAGGCCAGTCTTGTCTGCTTCTCCCACAAGTGTCTTTGTGTCTTATTCTGCACCATTCTGCGTCCATGGGAAACATTTGGTCACCACCCTCTTTTCTGTCAAGTGCATCCTCAAGATTCACTTCTACTGTGATGCCTACAGGAAACCACCCACTGATAATAGCCAGGTAGGTGGCCAGGGTGGGTGGCTGGTATTTAGATTTTAAATAAACCAAACCTTTACATGATTTGTAACCACCAAGTTGTGCACATACCTGTCCTATGTAAGTACATGTTCTCAGTCAATGAAAATGGGTAAAAGGCTACTTCTGAGGGCAATATGATTTGGCTTTAGTGTACAAGACAGATTTCAGCTGTCCTGTTTGATTAATATGAGTGTCTTCCATTAAATAATGGAGGTAGTGCCACCTCACTAGTATTATAATCTACATGTTAAACAGCATGCACATGCTCGGTGCTGTATAAGCCAGGGCTATAGATGGTCCTTCCCTGCCCCAATAAACTTGCAATCTATAAGACACTCTCCCTTCTCCATCAAAGGGCAGATGGGTTAAATTAAATGGGTTACCTACCAATGAGTAGCACCAATGTTTGGGCAATTTTTGGGCCAGCCATTTTAGTTTCATTTCAAAACAGCGGGAAGTTAAAGGAGATACAAGTCCTCTTCCACTGTTACCTCTTCACACTGCTTGATTCTTGGCATAACTGCATTGCATAGGCTTCTGCAGTACTAGTAGCAAGGGGAAGATACAATGGACTTCTCATGTGCCAGCCAAGAACCACAATCATCTAGAGGGAACAGGCCAGTGAGCAGCTTGGTTACTCCAGTTTGAAGCTCATCCGCTCATTTGCAAGACATCCCAGTTCCTCAAGTTTCTCCTTCATCTGAAGTGGCTGTGCAGGCATCTCATCACTTCCATGTTTATGGCAGTAAAACTCTAACATGCCTCAGTCCTCAAAGACCTCCGGATGAGAGACTAATGGAACCCCAGGTCAGCCATTGCATAAATCAGATGGATTAGCCAAGCTCTTCTGGTTAGGAATTCAGATATATAGACCTGCCAAGGCTTTGAAGTATTAAGAGATCATGTCATGACTGCATACCTGGGATGACTGAGGATCCCAGTTGTATGGAGCTCCTTACCTGGAAGAGAATAGTTCAAACTCTTCCCCTTTAGGGCTCCAGCTTGTGCATTCCTCTCACTTCCCACTCTGAGCCATTTGGTACCTGCATTGTATTTGAAATACATTGCAAGAGGAGTATAGGGACACCCTGAACTGACTGTCGGTAAAACAGCCGTAATAATAATCAAAAGCACTAAAACATTTCTATTCATTTTGTGTAGATTTCCCAGCCACAGGGATAGGGCTAGTCTGTTATCTGAATGTATTCATTTTTTTGGATGGCTGAAATGGTGAACGCTGCTAAACACTGACATGAATGGCAGTACAGGCAAGCTGCACTAATACCAACATTAATCTGAAGTTCAGATGGACCAAAACCCAGGGCTCAGTTTATGGGGAAAGCTGAGGCCCAGATGCAGATACAAACAGTTTGGGTTGGGCTCAGGTCTGCTGTGAAGCTGTGATTTTTCTGGATGAAGTTATGTGAGATGCGTTCTGGAATCACTGGCCTTTGGTGTCTGAAACACTGGACTATTCTCTAATCTCCCCAAACTCCCAAATCTTTTCTTTAAGGGTCAAAGGCCTCATCGCCCAATAACCTAGATGTGCAAGGGCCAAAATGCAGCAGGAGTAAAGTGGCTCTGTTTGGAAGGCATGGGACAGCCTGTGGAGAGGTTGCATAAGAAGACTTTGAGCAAGAAACTTTGGGAGCAGGGAGATGGAGGAGTAAAGTATTTTTCATTGCCGTTTTATGAACATTTGTTCAAGCAAAAGTTTGTTGGCTAGAATGTCCCCAGGAAGGGAAAGCGCTGCAAACACTCATGTGAATGTTTATTTGCAATTGAGCATTTGGGAGGCCATCTTGAGAGCGCCTGTGGATTTGGGAGTCATCCAATCAACACCAGCTGACTCAAGTGACCAGTTGTATATTCTTACACAAAGCAAATACTGTTTCAGTTTGCTTTGTGTAAGTTGCAGCCAACAGCTTGGGAGGGACCCTGAGCCTGGAATATATTTGACTCATTCTGAATAATGGACAAATGCATAAAAATCAAAGTCTGTTTGCAAATAACTTTGGTTCAGCATAAATCACTGTATTTGCTGAATAAAGGGCTAGCATGTGTGTTTGGAGTGTATGTACAATAGTTTAGTTTGGAATATCTGTCTAATAAGGGCCTGGCGACCAGCATCCTTATTCAGGCAAAATTCCCATTGACTTCAAGGGACTGTAGAATTTAGCCATCAATGGTCAGTCCTTTGGGTGTTTTCTTCCATGTGTACAAGGCCCTGAGCACATTGCTGGCATGCAGGAAAAAACAACAGTCACTTCCACTCTCCGGTGGATGTTGTTATGTTTAGGTTTCAAGTACTGCAGGGGAAAGTTTAACTCCCTCAAAAATGTATTAATTGAAAATTAACAAACAAACCAATCAGGAAACATTTCCATTCACATGATCTTTTAAAACTTTTTGATCCTCCCGTCACCAAATCTAAAATTTGGACCTAGGCAAGTGTTCCTTAAAGTTAAAACTGTCTGCCACGAGATATTGTGCACATGGACAATATCCAATTATAGTGATGTATTTACTAGAGGTGATCTCAGCTGAGAGGTAAGCCCTTTCCTTTATTGAGCTAAAACACAAGATTGGGTATGTTTGTGGCAGGTTAAACGTCCGATTAGTTTCTCACACTTTATTGCTGATCACTGTTGTTTGTTGTTGAGATACCACGGCACGTGAATAAGAGCCAGCAGGATCCATGAACTCTTCTTTTCTGGGCCTGGTCTGGATCTCGGTTTACTTTTGGGGTTCACTAATTCAGGAAAATCTGGTCAAGAATTGTCAGGCAAACCTCTTTGCCTTTGGCTTGATTCATAATCCTTTTAAAGCCTGAGGGGTGGGACACACAAAGAAAAAGCACAGTGGAACAGAGGAGATAGTTTAATCACCCATCTAATTACAAGGCAGAGCAAATTGCATGAAATGTTTAAAGCCTTATATAGAAAAATAATTAATAATCAAGTAGGAAACTGCCTCCTGGCCAGTCTGATGATGCAGAGTGGGAGTCAGGGACTCCATTTCAGCACCTGGATTCATGAAAAAGCAGGAGTCAGAGACTGTCCCAGGTGTTGGGTAAGCTATACATTTAAAATGTTAAGTCTGTTTAACATCACTGCTCAGTTAGCCAGTCTAAAAACACACACGAGTACAGTCTGGTCCTTGTATTTTGCCCTGCATTCAGATAGGAGCAGCCTCTCCCTAGTTTGGATCTCCTGCTAGGCTAGATCAGTAAAATGGCAGCTCCCATTGAGAGAGGCCACAGCACCATTCATAGCTATTGAGACAGAGAAAGAGTGACAATGACCAGGGTTTCTAAAAGCTGTTTTATTCCAATTCCGTACGTGGTAATAGAGCCGCATTTTCTTATTTAGTAAATATTTATCTGGGTGAAGTTTTATATCTAATCGCAGCAGCTTCTCTTTAATAATTAGCTTCTTCTGGACTGCTCACATAATGGCTTTCAGCTTCACTGAGACCAGTTATCTTTCAATTTAAGAGGTGGTTAGTGGTTAACATCTTATGAGCTCATGGCATTTTAATTTCTCCTAACTTCCTTCAGGCCAAACTATTCCTGCTGATACAGAGCCCCCCTCTCCTGCTCTGTGATATTCCTGGCATTCTGGCTCTTCTCTCCTTTCTCCTGTTTAGAGGCTCCAATAATTATCCTTTGACAGATTCTTTTTGAGTGCAGGGTTAGAGGCGCTCACATTAGCTTGGTCCAATTAACATTATTTTATACCAGGCTGGAACAAGATAGTTGAAGGGGACTGAAAACAGGAGCCAAGTGGCTTTGATTCACAGGCTCTGTATGGGCTTCCAGGGCCTTTCCAAGGACAATTGGTGAAACGTTCTGAAAAATATTCTAATACCATGAATTTTAGCCTCTGCACATGCTCCAGCAGTGAAAAGTGTCTGAAGGGCCAGAACCAGCTCACAGCTTTGTCTGAAGGGCCAGAACCAGCTCACAGCTTGGCCAGCACCAGCCCAATGTCAGAATCGGTAGTGAGCCCTGTGCCTGCTAACACATGCTTTATCTTTGGCCTGGCTGTGGCCGGGGATTGGCATATGGAAGGCAGGGCTGCCTTCAAACCAAGCAGAAGCTTGCAAATCACCCACCACTACAGCATCATGCCCACCCCTTCCCCAGAGACCTCCCTATGGCCTGTAGATGGAGACGAGTGGAGATAGACCATGGGAGGGGGGAAGATGTGCACTGTCCTCCCAACAGCCCAGGGGGAATACATGCAAAACTAAATGCAGACTAAGTCTATGACCCAGGGTAGACAAAGGAGAGTCCTCAGGAACCATATTGCCAGAGAGGATGTGGCCTCTGGTGGAGCTCAGACAATCCATGAGTTTGTGGGAAGGGAGTTGGATGAACCCTCTGCCTCTTCCAGGGGGATGTGTTCTCCCCGTGGAACAATCTGTTGGAATCTATAGGGGAACCTTGTGGTATTCTATGCAAGGGGCCAAGCTAGCCCCGGGTTATTAACCTGCCACTAGGAGATGGTACAAAAAGCATAACAAGCCAAATCCTGCTTATCTTCCCCATGCAACTACTCCCGTTGGCCATAACAGGAGCAGGATTGTGTTAATGGATGCAGGGAGAACAGCTGGGTGAGAAAGGCATGTGAGTTTTGGCTCTATTTAAATTAAAGAGCATCAGCAGCATGGAATGTACACATTGGGTGTGTGATTGGGATCCCATGAGGGCTCTGCCAGCCTCGCATGGCCTTTGGCTTGCACTGAGCAGCCCAGGATGCCTCTTGATCATGATAGCACCTGTAGAACAAGTTTCTACAGTACTGAGGTTGCTGTGTGCTGTGGAAAAACCCTCTCTTTGCTGCTCCTGGAGGCTCAACATTGTGCAATGGGTTCTCCCTTGCCAAGAGACTCTGGACTGTAAAGCTGATACTGTAATTATTGCATGATTGCGTGGCAGCATCTTGGAATGTGGGTTCAGGATACAGTAACCAACACCCCTCCCGCCCCCATGTCTCCAAGGAGACCGATGGAAATAGCAGGCATGTACGGAACGGCTGCGTCCCCCAGGGACTGGAATGGCCATGGGTCAGGAGAGGTTGTTCTAGGACAAGGCGGAAGGGCAGAACTCAGCCCCTACAGGAAGGCACTTGGCCTGGTAAAGGGCAGCAGCCCCTCAGGGACAGAGGCTGCTCGCTCTGTGGTGTAGCAAGCACAGCAGGGAGACTGTGGAGAGGAGCGGGAGGGGGCTTGCGATGGAGATGAGCCTGCTGGAAAATGCATATTAGCTGCGGAGAGCCAGCCCCAGAATGCCCAGAGGTAGGAGGAACAATGGCACTCTGGGATCACCCACCCAGAAGTAATAACAAGAATCATGCTGGTATTTACAAAGCGCCTCCCCTCCCCTGGCTGACGCGCTCGCAGTGCCACACAGTCAAAATATACAGATCCCGCGTGCTGCTTATCTTCAAATGCTCCGCAAGCATCGACTCATCCATCCTCTCAGCTCCCCGGGGAGGCAGGTAAATGTTAGTATCCCCGTTTTATAGGCCGAGAGGAAGCGAGTGGCCCACAGGGAGCCAGTGGGGAGTGGGGAGTAGAGGTCAGGAGAGCCTGAACCCCGGTCCAGTGCTTAGGTACCATCTCTCTCCAAACACCATTCGCACAGTATCAGAGTGATGACAGAAAGAGCAAACGAAACACTACAAATGCCAAAGAAAGCGAGATCATTCCAATGGCTATACAGGACTTGCTGCCCCAAGCGGCGGAAAAAACAAAACAAAACTGCGATTGGTGGCACTTTGGCGGCAGCTTTACTGCCGCCGCTTTCTTGTTTGGCGGCAATTCAGCAGCGGGTCCTTCCCTCCGAGAGGGACTGAGGGACCCGCCACCGAATTGCCGCCAAAGAGCCGGACGTGCCGCCCCTTTCCGTTGGGCTGCCCCAAGCACCTGCTTGGTGCGCTGGTGCCTGGAGCCAGCCCTGAGCAGACCTAGATAGTGTGATGTATGTGGGCACCAGGAGAGCTTGGGTCTGCGATCCAGGGGGGTAGAAGGTGTAAAGCAGAACTGAGCAAAATGTTCCTTCCAAATGCATGAGCCACATGGGGAATCCAGCCTCCTTTCCTGCTTGAGGAATATCTGTACGCACGGCCCATTGCCGCCAATTGACTCACTGTTCAAGTTCAATCCCCGGAGTTTTTCTCAGAATTTTTCCCTCCCTCCCCGCGCCCCGCCCCGCCCAACATCTGACCATGAGCAGTTTGTGGAGAAGAGTCGCTATTCTAAATGATAGCTGTGCTGCTTAGTTCTGATTGGTCTCAGATGTCACATTGCATTGCTTCTCTTCATCAATTGGCTGAGCATAATCAGGAGAAGCTTTTGAGGATTAAAGTATCCTTGGGAGATGGAGCAGAATTCTGGGGTTTTCGAACATTTAAGAATGCTTCCTTTCTAGGCCCTACAGGCCTGGCCCAAGGCATCTTTCCTTGCATCATTAGGTCACTGTCAGGTTTATTGGCTGAGTGCAGAGTTTGCATTTAATTTTCTCTCATCACAGTCACACAAAGTAACCTTGTGCACATGTCTGGTTCTAGATGGAAAAGATCTGGGCAGACCCTTGTCTGGCTCATTTACTGATCTGTTTAAAATTGATATTCATGCAGATGAGAAAGAGAAGGGATGCTTGAGAAAAGGTGTTTTTGTGGTAAAGGCATTGAACCAGGCTTTTTGTGGTTAAGGCATTGAATTGAGTTCAATTCCCAGTTGTACCGCAGATTTTCTATGGTGCCATGGGCAAATCCCTTAATCTCTCTGTGCCTCAGTTCCCCAGTTATGAAATGGGGATAATAATACTTCCTCTCTCCCAACTTTGTCTGTTTGGTCTATTCAGGGCAGGGACTATCTTTTACTGTGCACACATACAGTGACTACTAGAATGGGGCCCTGCTCTAAGTTAGGGTCCCGGGGTGCTAATGTAATATAAATAATAACAAGAGGCGAGTTTGCAATTCACTTTGTATGAGCATTGTTGCTAGTAAAACTCATCTGCTGAAATGTTTGCAAAGGCACCTCACATAAATTACTTTCAAGACCAGAGTGAATACCTGCAGCAAATGAGCAGTGATCACCACTTGGTGTAAAGAGAGCATCCAACAAACGAAAATCTCTTTGCAAGCAAATGCAAATGAGACTCCTTAATTGATGGGTCACAATTCAGGGCAACTGCACTTGTATTCCCTCTCTGTGGTCCAGCAAGAGCATCCAGTCTAGGCATCAGGCTCCCTGGCCATTGCCTCTCTTGGGTGGAGACATACATCTTTCTACCTTCTCACTGGGATATTTCCAGGGTGAATAGTTCCATGCCTGTCCTGAATCTTCCCCAGCAAAAGACAGGTTGCCTAAGCAGGTGTCTTTTGCCTTCTTTTCTGAGACAGTTAACAGTGTAATTACCCCAGTTACTCTACCATACAGCCCTTTCTAAGCAAGCACATTTTAGGGAAACGTATTATGGAGAAAACGTATTATCAACAATACAAGTAGGGAGGTGGTGGAATCTCCATCCTTAGAGGTTTTTTAAGGCCCAGCTTGACAAAGCTTTGGCTGGGATGATTTCGTTGGGGATTGGTCCTGCTTTCAACAGGGGGTTGTACTAGATGACCTCTTGAGGTCTCTTCCAACCCTAATCTTCTATGATTCTATATTAATAAGCTTACCAGAGATCACCCCAACTCCAGCCTGTGCTCTGGTAAGTGAGCAGTGCTTCAATCCCACCGAGGGGTTTTCCTGTGATTTTCAGTTCATAACACCTCTTTGCTCAGAACAAAATCACAGTCTTGTGGGGCCCCACTAGGCTAAAGCTCTTCCAACTATCCCCTAAAGATTGGGGCCCTCCATCGATTGGAGGTCCTGTCCGTTTGCTGGACCAGGAAGAAAGCCATGAGACAGTTTACAAGCAGGCTATTTAACTAAAATCCTTTCTGTCCCTGGTGAATCCAGTTTGAACCAGTGTATGTGAACTTCTCCAGGGGTATTGCTTCTCTGAAGATGTTGCAACCTGCGTGACTTTGACTAATTACCCCTGACTGTACTCTGTTCCTGGAAGAACTATATTCATTCTTTCCATGGAAATACATACATTCCCTGGCCACAATAACACATAAACAATTGTATTTTTAATACAATGGACCCCAAAGGTATTAATTTAATTCAGTAAGGTTCACCCAGGATACTGCAGGAGATGATGCCCTGTTTGTCACATGGGGTATTTGTTTCCCACACAAATTGGCGTGGGCAGCATCCAGCATGTGTCATTAAATGTTAAGCCTTTGGCTTGGCCTGAGTGGGGCTTTCATGACAAAGCCTGCACCTAGAGCCAACACTGCATTCACCACAGGATGGATAAGATTTCCATCTCTACCTACTCTGCACAAACATTGGGGTTTTGGAGGACTCGAGTTTACTGCTGATTCGGTGCTCTGAGGTCCCTGGTTTGTGGCTGAAAGTTTGGCAAGAAGAGAGATTTGGGGGAAGAAAAGGCCCTTATGGAGTGATTTATGCATTTTGTGCCTGAGCATGTCGTCGCCTGCCCTATTGCTTTATTACAGCTTGGCGATCCCCTGTTCCTGATCTCTCTCCTGCTCTCAATGCATGAGAACAGCTGGATGGAACCAAATTTTCACTTGCCTTTGAAGAACCAGCAGGTCCTATAGCCAGCAAAAACATTTACTGAAAAAATAGTAATAGATCTGTTTCCCTTTGTCAGTGTAAGTAAGGGAGCGCTGATGTCGACATTTCTTAAACAAGATTCAGCAATTACTGCCTTTAAAATAAGCACCGGGAATGTTAGCAAACTAGAAGGGCATCTCACATCCAGCAGCTGCTCTGACATAGCCTGGATTTGTGGGGAAGGCCTTTTGCTTACCTATCTGTACTAGGCTTTGAATAGTTACTTCTTCTGAAGGGTGTCCTTTCCTCTGGAACCAGTGCTTCTGGGCAGTGGTTTTCCCCTAAGAGAAGGAATTTTCTTGCCACAAGAATGTCACTTCTGAGGAATTATTGCTGGGCCTAACCTACACTGTGTCCCTGCATTAAAGCTGTTTCTTTCCTCTTAAGGAACTTCTGATTTTACGCTCTTCCCTCCTTAAGGGCTGCTCCAGCTAGGACTTTCCTCAGTAACACTGCATAGGAACTCATTCAAGGCTGGGGAACCAGCAAGAGCAATGTGTGGGAAGGAAATATCAGAGTAATGGTTTTAGCAATGGCTGCAACCCCATAACTATTATGCAAAAGAAGAAAAGACACTTCCTATTGTATAAACCTCTGCCTGCTGCTTGGACTTTCTCTGCCCTGATCTCCAAGGCTTTAGTGATACAGTTAGAACTCAGAGTTACGAACACCAGAGTTAGGAACTGACTAGTCAACCACACACGTCATTTAGAACCCGAAATGCACAATCAGGCAGTAGCAGTGACAAAAAAAAAAAAAAAAAAAAAAAAGAAAGAAAGAAAGAAAGAAAGAAAGAAAAAGCAAATACAGTACAGTACTGTGTTAAATATAAACCACTAAAAATAAAGAGAAAGCAGCATTTTTCTTCTGCATAGTAAAGTTTCAAAGCTGTATTAAGTAAATGTTCAGTTGTAAACTTTTGAAAGAACAACACAACATTTTGTTCAGAGTTATGAACATTTCAGAGTTATGAACAACCTCCATTCCGGAGGTGTTTGTAACTCTGAGGTTCTATTGTAAAATCTTCATTTTCTGCACGAGATATGAGTATGAGACACTCCCCTAGGTTCTATCATGCCCCACTAGATGGTATTTACTTTGTATGTCACTCATTAGTCATTATCGTTGTTCATTGCTCTTGCTAAACTAGACATTCGGCACCAAAATGCCTGCATTCTCACCCGCCTTAAACCACATTGTTCTCTCAGCTCTTGGAACTCTGTGTTTGAGTCAGCCAAACACCATGCCAGCCATGGCAGCTGCCCACCCTCCATTGAAAAGTCTTTGGGCTGCAGTGGTGAACGATCTGTGGGAATGGAATGTCCTGTGGCTTGGACTGCTCTCTGTCTGTCTCCTTGTAGACCCTAACACCACTGGATTTATTAGCAGGGTTCTCCGTGTGTACTGATTCTGAGGTCGATGTCATCTCCAGCAGCTACTGGGCACTGTCAGGGAAGCTGCATTTCAACATCATCTTTGGTTCACGCATTCATTCCTGACCCGATTCAACCCCCTCCAACTACTGGTTCTTTCTACAGGGAGCTATAGTCCGGGAATGAACATGGCAGTGGAGGAGACAGTATTGTTTTTAACCTCGGGAGGCTGCCCTGGAGGATAGGAAATTGCCTCCAGCCTTCGCTCACTGGTGCCCCCTCTTCAACCCTTTGCCTGTCAGAGCTGCCACGTTTTGTTCTTGTTTTCTTTAGCTTTACACAAAGGGCAGTCGTGTGACTTTACTAGCATTTCCTTGACTCCGAAGAACTAACTACATGTGAAGGAAAATCATTTTCTCTCTGTTTATCAGGGTGGGAAGAACAGTGGGATGAACTTGTTGCTCGTGGAAATAAGGACCGATAGCACCAGCTAGAGCCAACCACTACGGAGTCAGTTGCAGTGCAATCTTCCCATCTGCAGCTCTGCTAATTCACCCTGCCACCGAACTGCAGCATCACTGCTTGCCATCTTGGGATCTTCCCCACAGCTTCACCCACATGCCTCAGTCCCTCTGCACCCCCATACTGATCCCAATACTGAGCAAATCCGCTACTGCGCTTTTTAGCACAGTTGTTCTGTTCTGCTACTCTGGCTTTGCTGGACACCCCACCTCTGCTAGTGCCCGTCAGTCCCGACCTATAATGAATCCCTCTGTGCCATCCTCAGATGTCTCTGCTAATCCCCAGGGCCAGCGCAACCCATTAGGCGACCTAGGCAGTCGCCCAGGGCGCTACAATTTGGGGGGCGGCGACCACGGCGGTATTTCGGTGGTGGGACCTTCCGCCTCCTCTGTGGGGGGTGGAATTTCAGGGCAAAACCTTCCGCCGCCTAGGGTGATAGAAAAGCTGGCGACGCTCCTGCTAATCCCACCAGGTTGTATTAAATTGGGCAGGAGTCCCATGATGTAAAGAAGTGTCCAGAAAGCACTGAGTTGTGATACAGAAAATTTATTTCACTTGTGGCCTTTGATCAGGGATCGGCAACCTTTGGCACGTGGCCCATCAGGGAAATCTGCTGACGGACCGGGACAGTTTGTTTACCTGCAGCGTTCGCCGTTCCAGGCAAATGGGGGCTGCGGGAAATGGCACGGGCCAAGGGATGTGCTGGCTGCCGCTTCCCGCAGCCCCCATTGGCCTGGAACAGTGAACCACAGCCAGTGGGAGCTGTGATCGGCCGAACCTGCGGACGCTGCAGGTAAACAAACCGGCCTGGCCCGCCAGCAGATTTCCCTAACAGGCCGCGTGCCAAAGGTTGCCGATCCTTGCCTTAGATAGTATTTGAACTCGGGTCTTATATTTGGAAGCAGGGGCATAATGATTCAGAGCTGGCACTGTTCTACTTTCCCATTGCAGAGAGGGGGTTTCTCTTTCCTTTGATGCCAAAATCCCAACATCTCTGGAGGCTCCAATACTGCTGATAGAGCACACGATAAAGGAAGGGGTTAGAAAAAAAAGGGTTGTTGAAAGGAGGAACAGAACAGAGAATTAATTCCTGTCACCAGAGATGAGAAAAGGAGACCAAGGAAGAATTTCTGATATATTAGGGTACCCCCACCTTACCCTGGGCTAAGGAGGGAAACAGCTGGAAAAAGTGAAAGCAGCCAAGTGACCAAGTTGCTTTTTTTTTTTTTAAACTCCTCCATAATACTGGCTGGGATTCTTTTATTAAGCATTTGCCTTGGAGCGTCTTCCAGTTTCATAAGGTAGCTCTTCCCTTAAAGGGATGTACCTAATGCTAATTTTGATTAAATTAATCACAGAGGGTGGGAGACCCTCTAGGAACAGCTGGAGACCGGGACTACAAACCTGTTGTGCATATTTTTGAATCCCAGTACAAAAGAGAAGCCTGAACCTGCCAGCTGGGGATATCATGGGAGTGTTACAGCTTTAGTGCCCTGGGTCCAAACAGTCACTGGCAGAGTTACCTTAGGTAAACCACCTGCACCTCCCCACCCAGACCACCCTGCCTGGGCAAGGGTGATATTTTAGCAAGGTTGATATAAACTGAAGAATGTATGGAATGCACATCACAGTGGGTGTGGCACATCCAATGTGCGGCTTACTGAAGAGCTAAGGGAAGAAGTTCTGAATTGCCTGTGTGCACCGGTGTGTGCATTCGTGTGTGTGTGTAGACAGAATAAATGTTTAAGTGCTAGTCCTTCTGACAGGCACAAACTGGCTAAGGGAAGAAACTGGCTGTTCTTCCCTGGTGTTCTTCCACTGATTTCAATGGTGTTACAACAGTGTTAATTTGGCCAGCTATGTCACCATCTCTCTCTCTCTTTTACACAGTATCAGGGGGTAGCTGTGTTAGTCTGTATCTACAAAAACAACAAAGAGTCTGGTGGCACCTTAAAGACTAACAGATTTAATTGGGTATAAGCTTTCGTGAGTAAAAACCTCACTTCTTCGGATACATAGAAGAACACAGACCTGCTGGAGGGATAGACCAGAATAGGCCTGTGATGTGTTTATATCTTTAGTGCCGGAGAGTTTTCATTTGTTTCTTTTGGATTATTTTGAGGTACTGGAGGTTGCGTGGCACGTGTTCCTTGGAAAAGAGGGCAAGAACAACATGTGTGTTATGCGCATGTTTACAGCTGAGGGAATCTTAGGGTTCAGGTTAGAGAAGTGCTAGACATTAGTATCTGGGGCAATATTGTTACCAGTGAAGTAGGGTTCAGTTCTTGCCTTCCCCCACCATGGGGACTGTGGGTACCCCAGACACAGCAGTTATGCACTTGGGCTAGCTTTGCCAGTGGAAAGATCCTTTAAGCCTGAAGCGTGTTCCTGGTCCCGCCTGCCAGATCGCAGTGCTTGGACAGCATAGACTCCATTACACCCAGTCTGGGCCCTCCAAGACACAAGCTGAGAACTGCACCTAGAAGTCGGGGCTGCAGCTGACAGTGTGGGGCAGAGTGAGTCAGCAGGCAGCCCAAATAGCATTAACTGAGCATGGCCAGCAGAACAGGATTGTGGGGCTGTTGGCAGCAGAAAATGGGACAGGAATGAGAGAGAGGAACTGCACCCTGGCCTCCACCTGTACTCTAATTCCCCCTACTCTGCCTCTCCCCCATGCTGCTCTGGGACCTCCCTCCTAACTGTCCCCTTCTTTGCGCCCCTTTACATCCCTATGTCACCTCTCCCAATGTTTCAAATAGCTAAAGTGGGAGGCAGCTCCACTCAGGCTTGGCCTGTCTGCCCCTCCATAGATAGAGACAGAGGGGCAGCTGGGCCAAACTTGATCTGTGCTGTGCACCAGGTTGCAATACCTCAGTTTGGGGACTCTTTCAAATGAGGGGACCAGGCCAAACTGCCCTTCAACCAGGATAGAGCTGGAAAAAACGGGTTCTTTAACTAATTGTGCCTTGAAAAAAAAAATCTTACAGAACACAAAGTTCATGTGCTCCAGCACATGGGACCCCCAAAACAGATTGAAAGTTTCCCAGTCCTCCAGATGTCAGCTCTGGTTTGGCCTAGGTGTATTGCTGGTGTCTGAGTCTCAGTTAGATTTTATGCTCCTTGGGGCAAGGGCATTGTCTTGTGTGTGTTTGGAAAGTACCATGTACGTGGAGATGCTCTACAGCTAATAAAGGGGGAAATGAAGGAACAGAAGGAGAAAGGAAGAGGAGGAAGGAGAGAGTCAGATGTGGCATCGGAGTAAAGTGAATCAGTGAGAAGAGCAGCGGGGGGGGGAGACAGTGAGGGAGCTGTAATTAGGGCAGGTTTAGTATGCATGAATTTTGCTGGGTTTGCAGCAGGAGGCTCGCCCGGCAGCTGCAGAAATGATTTATTACATGCTTACTACATTTGCCCTGTAGGAAGGTAAATAAAATGTACACACTGTCCCATTTATGCCGACAATCAAGGGGATGTGACCTAATTTCTATTTCACTAAAATGTTTTGCTCCCCAAGATTGGACTCCTGGGAGGTGCCGAACGTCTCAATTTCCCCACCAAAGCCAGAGACAGGCATCCTAGATGCATTTATCTCCCCCACTCTTGTTGTCAGAAAAAACTTTCCAAATGCACATTTAGCATTTAAATCCCCTTGAATTAGGCCCTGCGCTCAGCCTGCTCCTTCAAGCACGGCCCCTCCCGCTCCCCAAGTACCACTGAACTGTGACAATGCAGAGATTATGTGAGGTAGCAGTCCAGGCACCAGCACCGGAGTGAAAGAAAAGCCACTCGGCACCATCTGCGTGTCGGATTAGACTGACGCTCTTCCTGTCACGGTTAGATGAGAGAGAGACAGACAGCAACACAGAGAGAGCAGCAGCCTCTTCCTCCTCTTCTTGTGTGCACTCCTCTCTGCTCACCCAGCGGGCTTGGCGTGTGTGTGTGTGTGTGTGTGTGTGTGTGTGTGTGTGTGTGTGTAAATGGGTCCCCCATGTCTACCTGGTCCCTGGCTTCCAGTAGGGATAAGAGCCTTCTTCGCCCAACTTGGCTCTGGCTGCTAGGGAGGTACAGGCCGTGGGTGAAGGGAGGAGGGGCATACAGGTCTCTCTCATCCAGCTGCGCTTGACCCCTAAGGGGGAGTACAGGGTTACAGATCTCCCTCATCCAGCTGACTATTGGAGCCTGGGGGGATTCAGTGCCCTGAGAGGATACAGGACCAGCTTGCTTGTCCATGCCTCTTGGGCATTACGGTTGCCACCTTCGAGGTACAAAAAACAGGGAACATAAGAACATAAGAACGGCCATACTGGGTCAGACCAAAGGTCCATCCAGCCCAGTATCCTGTCTGCTGACAGTGGCCAATGCCAGGTGCCCCAGAGGGAGTGAACCTAACAGGTAATGATCAAGTGATCTCTCTCCTGCCATCCATCTCCACCCTCTGACAAACAGAGGCTAGGGACACCGCTCCTTACCCATCCTGGCTAATAGCCATTAATGGACTTAACCTCCATGAATTTATCTTTCAGGATGATCCCGAGCCCATCCAATTGGAGAGCAGGCAGTGTGATCTGAGCACCCCTACCAATTTCCCAGGACAGCTATCTCAAAAAAGGGATGATTCTGGCAAAACCAGGACAGGTGGCAACTCTATGGGGCATACAGTCCACTACTAGGGCTAAGTGCCAGTCAATCAGGGAACAGAAACAATACCACATGGCTAGACAAGACCACAAATTCTACAATATAATGTATAATTAAATGGGCCCTGGTTAACATTAGAGCTAAAAATGCATTTTTCAGGAGTAAAGTT
This sequence comes from Trachemys scripta elegans, assembly GCF_013100865.1. Classification (NCBI taxonomy): domain Eukaryota; kingdom Metazoa; phylum Chordata; order Testudines; family Emydidae; genus Trachemys; species Trachemys scripta. Next base: position 25,041,389 of record NC_048306.1, on the reverse strand, counting down.
CAAGCACTTGGTGGAAAGCAAGAACCAATGGGCCATCAATACTTTCTTCAAATCAAAACTAACTTTAGACTTTAAACAACTAATCACATGAAATATTTTCCGCTATTTGCTGGGCTCTGTGTGTTGTTTATATTCTGCTGCGAACATATTGGTGCTCTAAAGAACAGGGCCGTGTGTTTGGAACAGATTGTCTGGAAAGGAGTTAGAAGAGTAACAACTGTATTTGTTAAGAGAGGGTAATTCTGGAGTAGGAGAGATAGAAGCATTCTCAAAGCAGTTCAGGCCAGTTTTCACAGATCTCTTCTCACAAAAGTTTCTCTTTCTCCCCATAGAGTATAGAGTAACAACACATTCAACCGGTTGAACACAGGAGGGAACTATTACATATTCAGAACAAATTTTCATTGGATGATCTGTGATCCTGAGGACAGGACACTGTTACCTAGCAACTGCTGAAAGATGCAGGCTTTACAATTAACCCATTTGTGCTTGATGTCACCTACACCTCGGGCCTATTCTGTCCTCTATTCCCCAGCTCCTAGGAATTGTGCATGTTTCTGGAGAGCAGGAGAGATACTCAGAGCTGGTGTTATTGGCTGGCTATTATCTATAGAGCAAACAGCTTAGCGGGCTGCCTGAACCTTTCTCAGCTGGGAGAAGCTCTCCTGTTTTAACAGATGCCAATGAAAATTGGTGCTTGCTCCCTTTTTACTTGGGCTGGCAAACATCATGCCTAGCACTGAGCTACTGGCCTGGGCCAGCCTCACTGTGTTCCCATCACACTCTTGGCTATTTGACAATACCATTAAGGTAGGTTGTTTAGAAGCAGCACAGACTTGGCAAAGAGGATCAGAAGAGGCCAGGCGCAGTCTGCTCCCTAACCTGCAGCTCTGCACGCCCGTGGGTGGTCCTTGTCAACCCATTCCAGCTAATGGATTCGACAGCACGAGCCCACGGCCCAACACAAGTGCCAGGGGATTCTGTTCATCATTTTTATCTTGCATGGTCTCTCACTGGTGGAGAAATTGCTTCAAAGAAACCCAGAGATTCTCCTTGGCTGGGATTCATGCTTTACGACTTCTTTGCACAGAAATCCCCAGAACAGCCATCTATTTTCCGTGGTGCACAGTACAGGGTGTGCATTAGCTGGATAAATTAGTCTCTCTGTCCCTACTGCAGTGTTACAACCTTTGGCAGGGCCCTGCAGCGGGGGCAGGGAGCTTAGGAGCAGCTTTCAGACTGGAGTCCCTACAGATTTTTATTGCTAATGTCAAGTCAAAAGGAGGAGTTATCCCACAACTCTGCCCTTTGAAAGTTCTTGCAGCAGAGCTGTTACTCAAAGTACAAAGAGCTGTGCTCTACAGGAGCTCAAGGAGGACAAAAATATCAGAGAGGCAGGGACTGAAGCAGCCATTAACTATTATTTTCCCCCTCTGTTTTAAAGTGCATGTAGAGCAGGGGAAAGGTTCTGTCTTGATAGCGCTGAAGAGTGAAGGCTTCTGTGCACTGGGGCAGTCTGAATTTCCCCAAACACCCCCTCCACCAAGTGTATCTCAGTACTGTCCCCCAGCCTAGGCATTTATAGTGTCCTCATCACTTGGGGACCCGAACAACCTCAGTGGGTGGGAGAGGAGTAACCACTCTGTACAGTCCAGTCAGGCCTTAGCCTCTCTGCTGAGACGTGTGTGCATGTGAGAGCGATTAGTGCCACATGTGATGGTGCTTTGATGACATGGATAATTGTCCTTTAGGAACTGGACCGAGACCTAACTAGTTATTTCACAAAGTGGACCAGCCGTGAGATGGCAACGAGCGCTCAGTCCCTCACCAGCTGGTACTGAATTTAAGCTGGTGGCACAGAGGTGAAAATCTTTCCTGCTAGGGTTATAATCATCTCAGTGGTGCTCCACAGTTCTCTCACCCAGGCCTCACCCTTATAACACAAAGGAGCTGGCTGAGCGTAACATCTTCAGCTCCCTGGCCAATGTGGGCAACCCATGTCAATACGCTGCTTGAAGAAGGGCGCTGCGCATGGGAACACTGCATGATTGAAGACAGCATGTGAAGGAGAGTCCCCTACAAAATTGAAACTGCAGGGCGAATTTAGGGGGCAGTGAATCTAATTTCCCAGGTAGGAACTGGGCCAGGATGACCCTAATCTTGGGAAAGGTGCTAGGGGATCTTTAACTGCCAGGAGTAGCCGGGTTCTAAGCTTTCCTTCTCATTAAAGATGGCGCTTCTTATGGCAAAGCACCCCCAATGCTATTTTGGGGCACTGGTTCAGTACTGATGGGGAAAAGTGCCATCTGCTCCCAAGCACACTCCTTGCAGCACCCTCAATTTTCCCCTGAAAGTCTTAGTCCATGTACTAAGTTAACCCCACTCTGCTTAGCCTGTGAGATCTTGTAGGAGCCCAGGATGTAGGGGGAGTTCTGTCGGGACATCTGAAAACTAAAAAGTATAAGCTCAGATGCCAACTTGGCACAAATGCCAGGTCCCATGTACAACCCTGCTGAAACCAGGGGCTGAGAGTTCCTCCTGCCAGCTGCCATCCCCTGCCCCGTCTGGGGCAGGTGGGGATGCTTTAGTGAGCTTCTCTGATACATTCTCTGGGATCTGTTGGTTGTTCTGTGGAATTTCTGTGGCCTCCTGCAGTGAACGATGGATCCCAGCCCTGGGTGACAGCCTCAGTCTCTACCCTCTACCATCCCACAGCTGTTTAACAACTAGCCCGAGCCAATATACTTTAATTGCACAGAGTCACCCCCTACTCACTGAACCCAAACCGGGGGGAGGGGGGCTCATATGGACCCCACTGCAAATGCTTCCATCCCTCAAATGTATCCACCCTTCTCCCCACCTCAGGAGTCACTGGAGAGAGCCTAGTGGGTGAATTCAATGCAAAAGAATTTCATAGGAAGTGTATTAAACATAGACTTGCAAGGTCATGGGCAGTGCTGGGACTAGAAACCATGGCTCCTTGCTCCCATTCCTCTGCTCTAACCAGTAGACATACTGTCTGCACAACCTACTGCTGACCTCCTCCCAGCTCTCTTAAACGAGTCCTTGACAGCCTGAATCTCACTACGCTTTATACGGAGAAAGTTACGCAAAACATTTCCACGTTCATCTGCCCTGTGTGGTAGACACCGTATTGCCAGGGATTTGGAGAGACAGGGCTGCTAACCTGGGGAGTCCCTTCGTTTCACACTCAATCTCCTGTGCTGTAGCATGAGACAATTCCCCCATCACCCCTCACTTTCCATTGTTCATGATAAATGTGATGGAGGCGTCTTCCAAGCCTGTATTTTCCAGTGGAATTTGCACTGTCCCCACTTGAGTTAGGCACAATTTTTTTTCCTGCTTTTCATCAAAATTTTTGTTCTGGTAGAAGTGTTCTGACAAGCTCCAGACCCATTTGTTGTCTGGTCTGAATGTTGTGAGACCTGGCTAGTCCTGGAATGGAATGCCTTCCCTCTCTCTCTGGTATCCTCAGGGGCGGCTCCAGGCACCAGCGCACCAACCACGTGCGTGGGGCGGCAAGACTCGGGGGGCGGCCTGCCAGTCTCTGTGGGGGCGGCAGTCAGGGAGCCTTCGGCAGCATGCCTGCAGGAGGTCCGGCGGAGGTCAGGCATGCCGCTGAATCCACGTTACCAGCCAGACCTCCCACAGGCACGCCACCGAAAGCCACCTGACTGCCGTGCTTGGGGTGGCAAAATACATAGAGCAGCCCCTGGGTATCCTGAATGTAATCTCCCTCCCTCCCTCATTCTTTCCCTCCCTGGGATGGAGATGAGGAAGACACACATGCTTTAGCCTTTGCTTTTTCTCTTTCAATTCACTAGACTCTGCAAATCACCCCCTTTTCCTTTGCACTAGCATTTGCCCCAAGAGATTACAGACAAAACCAAATTGCATGACATAAATTATCCCTACTGTCTGAATAAAAGCCTGGGAGAAAAAGCCCTGGCTGGACAGGTTCTTGAAGGACCACTGGAAGAAGCATAAATTCCTCTTCATTGGGTTTTTATTTTTACATGTCTCATTACCCTGAAAGGAGCCAGCTGCCTGGCTCTCATCAGCCCCTAGCAACTGGGGTGGTGAGAAGTGGCAGGTTTAGATGCCCCCCAGTGGAGGGAGCCCAGCACTGTGCAAATGCAGAGGGCTGGGATTGCTATATGAATCACAGGGCAGGACTGTCCCCTGCAGTTGGTCTCCAGGACTTTGAGATCCTCAGATGAAAGGTGCTATCAAGGCATAATGTATTATTAAGACTAATCAAAGTATGTTGCAAACTTTAATTAATCATGTCAGGCTCTGAGGTGTAATTTATCCCCATTTGAAAGATTGGGAGACTGAGGAAGAGAGGTGAAGTGAGTGGCCCATGGTCACTTAGTAAGCCTGTTGCAGGACTGGGACAAGAACCCAGGAGTCCAGACTCCAAATTCTATGCTTTAACCACCAAACCTTCCCTCCTCTTATGCTGTGTGTGGGCTACCCCACATGCAATACAAGGATTCTGTGGGCTTGAGCACCCAGAGCTCTCCTTGAATCCCAACAGTGCCTAGATGACAACAGGAATGGAGTTCTCGGTAGCACCAAATGCACCTGCTCCTAGCTCAGATTCACTGCACAGCTCCTGGGGTCCACTCTGTTGGTGGTTGTGGGGCAGCAAAGGACCCCCGCAGAGACCAGAGAATGTGGCATCAGCATTGGATGCACCAATCAGGAGAAGGAAAAAACGAAGGGGAAAAAACGAAGGCAGCTGGAAGAAATACAGCTCTGGAAGGTCGAAGGGCAGGACCACTCCAGAGCTAAAACTGCCTGACTAAAATTCCGACACATGAGGAGCCTGAATGATAATTAGGGCCAATTTATTCTTCCTGGTCATGGGGTCACTGTGACTTGTCATCATTTTTAGTAGGGTGATAAACTACCTGGAAACCCGAGCTGTCAGGATAACACAGGAAATGTCCCATTAAAGGGGGAGCTTCTGAAGTGAGTGCTGCCTCGGTCACTCCTATAAAACACCCATGGCCACAGGCCTGCCTAGTCACTGGTGCCAGACAGTGAAGCCTCCCAGGCAGACTTTTGTTACATCAGACTGAGGGAGGGATCGAGCTGCCGGGTAAACCAATAAACAGTCTATGATTTAAACACAGGCAGTTCTCAGCAGGGCCTTACAAGGAACAGGAGAGACTAGCTCAGAGCAGTTAAACATGGAGAAGACCTAACTAACCATCCAGCCTGTCTTGCCTCAGTGTAGGACTGCTCCCTACAGTACAGAAAGATTTTGTCCAGTCTAGTTTTCTATGTCCCAAGTGATGGGGCTCCCAACCATTCCCTTAGGAGGCTGTACTCAAACTAATCTGTCTCTCTGACAGGAAGTTTTCCTTAATATTCAGCATAACCATTCCCCTTCATAATTCCATTCTATCCCACCGAGTCACACACCTCTCCCTGCTTGCAGCCTACACCCTTCAGAGATTTGCAGCCTACTATCAGGTGTCCTGTCCTCCTGTCTGCTTAGCCAGTTTAGACAGATTTAGCTCTCCATATTTTGATCTTTCCTCCTTTCTATTGCCATTCACCAAATTCCTTCTAGTTCGTTTGAGTGCCATCACTTCCTTTCCCATCACATGGGCATGGAGTGTCTTAGACAGGAGGTTGGTTTGACAGTGCTTTCAGTGGCACACAGGAAATAACCCAGTGTCAGGGCCCAGTGGCGGTTAGGCAGGTGAGCCTGAGAAGGAATTCAGTGAGATTTTGTGTGTGCATGAGGGCTTCCTTTCTGTTACTTTTCTTGACGATCTCATGCCCTTCTTTATGAAGTTGGAGTGTTCACAGCACACCCACTGTCTGTCCGTGCAGCTCCCATACATAGTGCAAATAGACTCAGGACCATCATACAAGGTGTAGAGTGATCTGGGGCTGGTTACACTTAGGATCCATTAATCCCTCATTTGTAATGAACCTCCCCTTTAAAGAACCCAGCTCACGTGAAATTCCTCTTCAGAGACAGACACAGTGGCTGGGCACCCAATCTTAGCAGTTCGATGTACAGGGCACTGGGGTGGAGAGGGCCTTAACCACCTGCATCTGAACACATTGACACACATTGACATGCGTGGTTTGCTTCAGGTCTCAATGTGCCGATACCCAGTGCCAAGGCCAGCGGCGCTCACACTTCTGGACTGAAAAGAACCTGGGGACCCGCATTTCAGTCTTCCCACCTAGCTGCATTACCCTGCATTACCTGGGGTTCAGGGCTCTGGGCTTATGGAGGCACATAGCCACCTCTCCCAAGGAAGAATAGCAAGAGCCTAGACACGTAAGCCATCCCTGGCAACAGCTGCACTAGCAAACAGATGTTCCCAGGTTCATTTCTCAGCCCAAGGGAGAGCATCTGTGTGCTGTGCTGAGAGCGAAACCCACGGCTTGGCAGGCGGCACAGTGCAGCATACACCACCGAAAGCCTTCCTGCCCATGGCAGCCCCATTGACACACAGGGCTTAGCCTCATCTCTAAATAAAGACTGAGGGGCCGTTTATAGTGCCCCAGCCCCACCCTCTTTTAGACAACATGCTCTACCTGGCAATCCATGAAGAAAAGACGGGGCATGCTCAGTTCAGCATTGGTGCTTTTGTCGGGAGCCTAGTTTTGCTCTTCTGACTTCTTTGAATGTAAGGTGTGGGCTCATGCTGCAGCAGGGCCAGAACAGCTAACCTCTCTCAGCTATGTTCAAATGCCCATGTCTGGGACAAGTTGTTCAGCCACGTGCCAGCTAGTACCTAGCACAGAATTGTAGCCTCTTCATAATGACGTTATTGGATCTAAATCCAGATCTGCACTTTGTAGTTTAGGCCCATCTCTGTTATAAACAGATCAGAACTGAAAAGTGATTTGGACCCATGTCAGAAGAATGAAAGGAAGAACATTACCAGGCCCCCGAAGTGTGTTAAGAACCTTCTTATACCCCCAAGCTCTCTGGCCCATGTGCCATCTTTGCATATAATCAGCTGTGAGTGTTCCTTTAAATAGCTGATGATCAGTGTTATTTCTTGAGCTCTCTTAGCAGTTCTTCTCCTCTGCCAGGGAAGTGAACTTTCTCAGAGACATAAACAAATACAGGTGCTCCATCATCTCCTTGGGATGTACTATATGGGCTTGTGCATGCCCATTGTCTGGTGCTGCAAGGAATGTATCTGGCCTGATCATGTCCCTTTATGGTGTTTGTGTGTATGTGTGTACACATGTGGGCATGTTACTGCACCTTTAATAGGTAAGCTTTGGCTCTGAGCTGGCTGAGTTTCTTTAGCTCAGCAGAAGGGGTCTGTGGTTTAAAGAGCTGCAGGAGGTTGTAAGTTTCATTCCTGAAGACACCTGCTTGCAGTTAGCTGACACTTTGTGTGTGTGTGTGTGTGTGTGTGCTGTGAATTGTTACACCAACAGCTCCCTTACAATTCAAGTGCCCTTAGGCTGTGTGAACATGTAAGAAGTTATTCGTGTACATTTATTCAAATAAGATTCCTGAGGTCACTTTGATGTTACTTGTGATCTTTTACATTTATTTTCCACAAATGCTCATATGGGGGCATTTTTGTTCAGGAGAAATATTCTCTGAAAGCAAGAGACACATGTGCCTTTGTGTGCATGTGGCAGTGAGTTGTATGAGTCCTCACAGAAGGGTTATACCAAAGCTCCCAATGGAAGTAACTTCTTCAAGCATCTCCTCCACAGCTAATAAAAGTTTCATTCATCCAAACTAGGGACAGAAACAAACTCGTGACTAAGGTGACCATTCACACAGTACCAATAATGAATGAGTCATTGAGTGTATACAGCAAATAATCTGCAAGCAGAATTGGGCTGAGACAGGGTCCCAGGAAAAAACATTTCAAATCACAAAGAATTTCATTAAAAAATCACAGCTCACAAATGGGAAAAGTGAAATTCATCCGATAAATTATTTGTTCACCCAGGTCCAAGTGAGGAAGCTGAAGTTACTTGTGCGTGCTCCCTCTCTCTCTGAAGTGCAATAGCTAACAGATACCTCAGTCACAGTCCATAGCTAGGTTTCAGAGTAACAGCCGTGTTAGTCTGTATCCGCAAAAAGAAGAACAAGAGTACTTGTGGCACCTTAGAGACTAACAAATTTATTAGAGCATAAGCTTTCGTGGACTACAGCCCACTTCTTCGGATGCATATAGAATGGAACATATATTGAGGAGATATATATACACACATACAGAGAGCATAAGTATATATATCTCCTCAATATATGTTCCATTCTATATGCATCCGAAGAAGTGGGCTGTAGTCCACGAAAGCTTATGCTCTAATAAATTTGTTAGTCTCTAAGGTGCCACAAGTACTCCAGTCCATAGCTAATCTTTCCTTCAGCGGTATGTTCATGCGCATGCTACTGTCATCCTATAAAAAGGGAGGGGGAGAAATGGGAGCTGCTGTCTGTATGATTGAAAACTAATTCCTTGCATCACTCAAAGCATCCTCCAGGCTCAGGTATGGCTGTTCCTTGCTTGGAGAAAGCCCCATCTCTGCAGTCAGTCGCTGGGTGGTCTGCCTCTTAATTACAGGGTTAATGTGATGTTACTATCAGGAGAAGTTTCTTAACCTGATAATAAGTAGGAAGCAGCTGTAGCTTGGAAAATGTAATAATTGCACAGCGGAGCGATCTAATTATAAGGTGTGTATCAACTGCCTCCATGTTTACTTAGTGGAGCACGAATTCCCTCCAAAGCAGCAGCCACGGCACACTCCATTTCTTGCAAGGGAGAGTAACTGTATGGGGGAAGCCAATTCGTGGTGGGGAAGGCAAGTCATGGCTTGTTTCTCTTGGGGCCTACATGCTAGGGCTTGAACTGAGGCTAGAACTGACTTTGTACCCAGGAGAGATTTGTCCTGTGTACACTCCCCTGGCAGCACCCAACCAGCAGCTATACCTCACTATATAATTTCAGCTGGGGCATTAGAAAGCAGTAGGGATAGGAACCTGCCTCATCCAGGATCTGTGAGCCCAGCACAGAGAGCATCAGACTAGGACCAGGAGCCCAACTCAGGTTCCTGCCAGTGCACAGCTGAGCATCAACCACGAGGCTGCTGGACCTGCAGTCTGCACAGCACTCCCACTAGGATGGGGAGTTGAAGCAGATGCTTCCACACCACTATGCACAGCCCTGACAGGGGGCAGGCCTCTAGGACTTCATGATATTTCCCACACACATCTTATCATTGACATGCTAGGGACTCTGCCATTTGCTAGGGTGCCACACTGGCATCATGTAAGTGTCTACATCAATACATGGAGCACTTAGCACCAAGCACTGTATTCTCTACTAAGAGTCAAGCCATGATACGTGACCTATGCCGTCTATGGCAAGGATGCTCCCTTTCTCTTGACCTGACTGCCAGAGGCTGCTTTAGACAGGTAGAAAGTTTGAAGGCAAAGCCAGGCCAGGATCAAGGGGATGGAGGCTGATGGACGGCAACAAGGCCTAGCAAATCTGAATCTACACTTAGAGCTTACAGAGCTCTGGCATGGCTGGCTGAGAGACATGGGCCTGGGAAATCATTCCCACTCCTGGGAGGGAGTGTTGTCTAGTGGTTCATGCAGGAGACAGGAATAAAACCAAGGAGCCCTGTCAATGTAATGCTACCACTGATTCACTGTGTGATTTGGACCAAGCCCCTTAGCCTCTCTGGGTATGTCTACACTGCACAGGCTAAGCCCCAGGTTGGTGCCAAAGCCCCCTTCTGTCCACACACAAATCAATCTGACTCAGGCTAGCCTGCATTCAAGAACCAGGTCCTTGGATCCTGCTGGAGACGGGGGATAGGGGGGATCAGAGCTCGAGTCCCGTTGTGACTCAGCTCCAAGCCAGGTCATTCTGCACTGGGGATGCAGGACAAGTCAGACGGGCTGCGTAGTGCAGAGTGGAGGCATTAGCATGGCTGTGAGACCAGGTCCAGCAATTGTAAAGCCAGCTTTACAGTGCAGTGTGGATGCTCAGGCACATGCTTGGAAACACCAAGTTCACAAGCCTGGATCCCACAGTGTGCGGTGTAGTCACACCCTCTCGTGCCTCAATGTAGGTATCTGTAAAATGAGGATAATAAAATCCTTCTCTCCCTGCCAGGGAGATTGTGAAACTCTGTTAATGCGTGTCACGTGCTTTGAATTATTCAGGTGAAAGGGCACAAGGCAGGGCGAGGGGCTATTATTGTAATAGCAAGGGCAGCTCCTCTGCCGCACAAACCTCCATGCATCTCCCACACACAGAACATCTGCACTGACATGCTCCCTCCATCGTTGTGCTGCTGCGTCTCCCTGTCTTTCCCTTGGCTCCTCTGCTCACAGCACTGCCTGCCAAGCTCTCCTCCCCAAACACCTGCCTCTGAGCAGCCCTTGCCGATGATCCAGGTTCAGAGGGCTCTCTCTCCCTGCCTCTCTGGCAGTACCTTGCGCAGTCCCAGCCAGCTGCTGGAAAGAGCAGCGTGTTAATTGGCGAGGTATTTCCAGTAAGTGCCCTGTTTCATTACGCGGCCCTCTCTTCTGTCTCCTGGAGCAGGGCCTGTGTGTGTAACCTCTTTGTTCTCGCATGAGATCAATGGACAGTGGAGCAAGAATTACCGCCTAACCTTTTCAGCCGAACAAAAGGTGAAAGCAAGAGTGGGAGGAGGGGAGGCTCGTGTCTTCACTAGATCCAGAGAGCCAGGAATGGCTGCCTAGTGCAGTCCTTTTGCTAGCAGCTCGGCTCTTTTCCTCGACAAAGATGACGCAGCCTGTGGAACTCACTGTCACAGGAGAGTGTCCCCATTAGCAGAGTCGCCCATCAGGGAGCCAGATTCTCAGTTTGTGTCCCACACATTAGCACAGCTGGGACTCAAACTGGGACCCTCAGTGGTCTCAGTCAGCAGCTCTACTAACTGAGACAAAATACAGCCTCTCCCTAGGGTGGCCAGATAGCAAGTGTGAAAAATTGGGATTGGGATGGGGGGTAATCAGCACCTATATAAGAAAAAGCCCCAAATACTGGTACTGTCCCTATAAAAACGGAACATCTGGTCACCCTACCTCTCCCTGGCTGAGATGGTAGGAGCCATGCATGGACAAAACCAACAAGGAGTCTGGTGGCACCTTAAAGACTAACAGATTTATTTGGGCATAAGCTTTCGTGGGTAAAAACCTCACTTCTTCGGATGCATAGAGTGAAAGTTACAGATGCAGGCATTATATACTGACACATGGAGAGAAAGGAGTTTCTTCGCAAGTGGAGAACCAGTGTTGACAGGGCCAATTCAATCAGGGTGGATGTAGTCCACTCCCAATAACATACAAAAGCCAGTAAGTGAACACTTCAATCTCCCTGGTCATTCTATTACAGATTTAAGTCACTATTATTGAACAAAAAAACTTCAGAAACAGACTTCAAAGAGAAACAGCAGAACTAAAATTCATTTGCAAATTTAACACTATTAATCTGGGTTTGAATAGGGACTGGGAGTGGCTGGCTCATTACAGAAGCAGCTTTTCCTCTCCTGGAATTGACACCTTCTCATCTATTATTGGGAGTGGACTACATCCACCCTCATTGAATTGGTCCTGTCAATACTGGTTCTCCACTTGCGAAGAAACTCCCTTCTCTCCGTGTGTCAGTATATAATGCCTGCATCTGTAACTTTCACTCTATGCATCCGAAGAAGTGAGGTTTTTACCCACGAAAGCTTATGCTCAAATAAATCTGTTAGTTTTTAAGGTGCCACCAGACTCCTTGTTTTTGTAGATACAGACTAACATGGCTACCCCCTGATGCATGGACAGACTCTCTTGGGTCTCCTCCTTCTGGGCTAGCTGATCCTGGGCTGCCCAGAGGATTCAGGGGACCTGGGGCAAAGCAATTTCAGGGGCCCCTTCCATACAAAACAGTTGCAATGCTATAGAATTCTATATTCTCATGGGGGCCCCTGTGGGGCCTGGGGCAAATTTGCCCCCCCCCCCCTCCCCGCGCAGCCCTGAGCTGATCTGGTCATCTGGGAGCATCCCCCTGCTGGCCAACTTGATTGAAGCTACACTTAGATGGTTTGAGCGGGGAGCTGTCTTCTCTGGCTGAGCCAGCAGGAGCAGCACGGAGCTGCTCTTGGCTGGAAGTCTGTTTTAAAGGCGCTGCATCCCCAAATGACATGGTGCAAGTGTGTGAGAATATCTCTGGGCAGAAGAGGAAAAGGCAGCATGTGATTATTACAAAATTAAGACTTAAAAGTCAAAAGTGCTCCAATCAGCACATTGCCTCTGGCTGTCAAACTGGGAACCAGACCTTAGTAACTTAGTTCTGTGCATGTCAAAGGGGATGTACTTCAAAATGTGATTGAGTCCCCTTCTCATTCCCCCTATTCCTCCCCCACGTGGACCCATTCCATCGGTGACAGTCACAGGGAAATCCTAGGCTATGACTGAACTGGATTCTGATATTGAGAACCTCTCCAGAATGGGGACATATTCCTGACTTGGGACAAAACTGGGAAGCACATTCAGGAATGGTTCTCTCCCTGACAGAATTATATAGTGAGGGGAGGTTATCATGCCGTGGCTCAGTGGGGGAAATAAACCTGAAACTAAAACAGAGGTAGGCCAAGCCTCACTGTCCTACTCTCATCTTGCCTCTGGATTTCTTCTCCTCTCTTGCCTTCCTCACATTCCTAGGAGCTCCCTAAGGAGGATATTCATTAGCATGTTTTTACTGAGTCCTGGCTCTTCCATTTCAGGAGTAAACATAGGTCTGTCTTTATGGCTTATGTCTGAAAGCTTCTTGGGCTTCTCACCAGAATCTTAGCTCTGCCTGAAGTGGCTCTCAAATAATGCCGGCTTTTATATAGAGCTTTTTATCCAAAGATCTTAAAGCTCGTTACAAAGGAGATCAGTATCACTGTCATCCCCATTTTATAGATGGGGAAACTGAGGCACCAACGTGGTGAAGTGACTTGCCCAAGGCCACCCAGCAAGCCAATGGAAGAACTGGGAATAAAAGCCAGATCCCTGAGACCCACGCCAATGTTCTAACTACTAGGCCACACTGCCTCTATATCCAGCTCTCCAAATACTATTGCGTCTCTTATTCATCTCCATCCCTCCTCAGATGTGTATTTGAGGCAAATTTTACTTTGATGTGCCCATGCCATAGTCACAAGTCGGATACTAGCTAAACCACACACACACACACATACAGTAGGACCTTTATTTGGTCCTGCCACTTGAGCTACTGTCCTTCAGAAGTCTGTAGAGTAGTCACTAATCAGGACAATAGAATTGTTTACACCCAAGCAGGTCTGCTATTCTAGCCATTAGACAGCAGAATGAACGTGTCATTAACATATTATGCACTCCTCCTCTCTGGTTACACAAAGCTGGTTTTTAGGCCCCTGGGATTCACATGAATTCCTTTACATGCACACAGTTCCTGTGTTCACATGCATGCACACAGAAGTGCCCATATATGTACACTCACATATGTCTTGAGATGCAGACACAAAGGCCCAGCCTGCTCTTGAAGCATACTTCTAGGGTTCATTGCCTGCGCAACCTTTGCAAATGTCTCTCTTTGATCCTTAATAATTACTCTGTGCTAATGACTTTGTGATGTAATGAATCGAACAAGACGAATGGGAAAGGCTGAGTGGAACTCTTAACTCTCCCATCTCAGGTCCTTCTGTCAAGATCTGTCAGCAGCTGGGAAATGTCTTGTGGGTCAACTAGGAAGTTGAGCAACACCAGTTATTCAAGACATTGTCATTCCCTGCAATGCACCATCCACTTGGCTTTTTTACCAGACAAGATTCTGTCTCTCCCCCTCCCCCCCATTACCCAGATTAAAAGAGGAAGTTCTACTCCCCAGGTACCACTTCATGAGATGCAACTCCCCTCCTTCCAGCACTGGGAGCTTTCCATCTTGGTGATGGCAGGTAAGGAAGGTGTCAGGCCAGTTTGGAACAACACTGTGATCTTTCCCCGACCCTGCCCCACTTCTCATTTCCTCTGAGGCTATATTTGGAAAATGCCGAATCTCTTCACAATCCCCTTGCACTTGGCGGTGTTCGGTACAGATTCCGCATAGTTGGGTCATGTAGTTAACCTAGGAGATGTCCTGTTGCTCGAACACTCCTTTGCATTCATTGATGGAAGATGAGGATTCTGTGTCAGTGCCCCCTCTACACCTGAACTAAGAACTACTGTCTGGTGCTGTGAACCCCAGGGGCTCCTTTCTGGGTCTCAGTACAGTATCAGGAGGGATAACACAAATATGAAGGAGCAAAAGAAGATGAGAAAACAGAAGGACAAGCTGTGTGTGTAAACTGTCAACATGTGATACAACAGAGACGCGTGTGGCATAAATACCCAGATGGAGAGAGGGATGCCTTGATAAATAGGGTTGGCGTGGGGAGGGGGAGGAAATGAGAGTACAGAGAAAGTCAGGGTGCTGGACTGAGATGGGGAGGGGACAGAGACACAAGGAGGGTTAAGGAGATGGGGGGGGGGGGGAGGCTGGGTAAGGGGGCATCAAGCAATGTTGTCAGAGTGGAGATTAAATCTACAGTGATGTGTTCTGAGTGGGGCCATTTCCCTACAAAAGCAGTGACACCATTATTAAAAATTCTGAGGTGACTGAAATGAAAATTGTTGTGGCTTTGAATGTCCTGTCAGTGCTACGGAACTGGGCAGGGATTAGCACAAATTGCCTGTCATTTATGTTTTAAGAATATTTAACAATGAGGCAGCAGGCAACAGCAGGGCTGGGGGAGGTGAAAACACTTGGGAGGCTCTGGCTGGGAGAGGCGTCTGGAACAACAGGTTCCTCCACGGAGGGGCCGTGACAGGGCAGCACAGGCCCAATCTCTCCTTGACCATCCTCTCTCCTCCCTCCCCTCTGCTCACACGCATGCAGGTACCAATCACTCTAAGCCAGTCCTGCATCTCCCCTCGTGCAGAAGGAGCTGAGGTCCATCCGTCTCTCTCTCTCTCATGCACACAGGAAAGGTCCTGATGCATAGGGTAGCAGGTAGGAGGAGGAGGTTTGACTTCATCATATGGAGCTTCCCGCTTGTCCCAGCAGGGACAATCATTTGGAAGTGAGTCCTATCACACAAAGTTTCCCCAGTCTGCTGTCTCTCCTGCTCCAAGGCAGAGCACAGCAGTGTTTCTGGTGCATTAGCACTGAGCTCTGGGCAAGGACTCTCTCAGGATAGATAGAGATGGGGCAGGTTGCCCTACGTGGAGGGGAATTGCTCCACATTAGAAAAGTCAGTGTTTCTGCAAAGGCATGCATGGCATCTAGGAATCAAGCCCGGATGATGAGGAATCAGACCCAAGTGATGAAGAATTGGGCATGGGTGGCACAATGTCTTCCTCAAGGATGGAACTTCACAGCTTATGCACATCACAAACGGCATCTTCCCCTGCTCTTCACCATGTTAGCTGGAAAGCAGACGAGGAAATGGAAAGGAAAACATGTTTGCAAATGTTCGTGCTCCTAGATCAATGCGGGGGGATTAGCAAAGCTGTTCGGCTGCTCAGTGCTGTTTCTGTGCCATGACCATGCCGCATGGAATACAGCACAGTCCAATGGCTCCACTAATCTACCAGCCAAACCCCTTCGTAAGTAAATCAATCTCTGCCGCGTGGATCCATGGGAGGGCCAGTTGCTCTTGATCCGTTCACTCTGAGCCACGCTTGAGTGAGTAACAAATGTCAGGTTCCCAAGGTCCATTGCTCGCTCGGGGGAACAAGGGCAGGGCTAGGAGCAGATTAGAGGCTGCTTTCAGACAGTGTAATGAGCAAGAAGTTAATCTCAAATAGAGACACATGGAGCTCCCCACACCTGCCAGGAGGAATTGCTATTGGATGGGATGTTAGCTCATTGCCACCCTAACGCAGGTTGGAGTAGAGATCAGCCTCTGGACAATCTCTTCCAGCCTTTTGGATGTACTGTTCTCTCTTTACATCATGGATGTTTTATAAAACTGTCTTTGCAATGCAAGTCGCATCATAACAATGAATAATTAATTACCCATATTTTAACTGGAGCTTTTTCTTCTTCTTACCTTTACTAAAACAATTGACTTCAAATATACAGAGGCTCCTGGTGGCCTTTGTCCATTCCGAAGGGAATTGGTCTATCCCAGGAATAGTTTCTATGTATTATAGAAAGTGCAGGTAGAGCCTCCTATAGTTAAGGTGGCCTGACCCATCCCATTATAAGACACTGTTTTCAGCTGTTTATAACTTTGTTAAACATTAACCATTTGGGCTGAAATTTTCCAGGCTGGGTGTCTGCCTTAAGGTACGTCTATACCCAGCCACTAGTTCGGCGGCTGGCAATCAAACTTCTGGGTTCGACTTATCGCGTCTTGTCTGGACGCGATAAGTCGAACCCGGAAGTGCTCGCCGTCGACTGCGGTACTCCAGCTAGACGAGAGGAGTACCGCGGAGTCGATGGGGAGCCTGCCTGCCGCGTGTGGACCGAGGTAAGATCGAACTAAGGTACTTCGAACTTCAGCTACGTTATTCACGTAGCTGAAGTTGCGTACCTTAGTTCGATTTGGGGGGTTAGTGTAGACCAAGCCTTAGGCTGATTTAGTTCAGAAACCTTTCATTCATTTGGCAGCTAATATCTCCAGCAATTCTGACCAGCGGAGTATTCTCCCCTCACAACCTTGATGTGCCGACTGCATGTTCACCATCCCCACAGAACAAATGGAACCGATTCCAGTCCAGGGTTGCAGGTCTTTCCCTGTAACTGCTCCCCCTATCTGCCAGGGGCTGCTGTGGTGCTGGGCACAGTAACTGGGAGCAGAACAACTGTGTCTCCAGGGGTTGGCTAGGAACAGGATGGGTAGCTGCAGATATAAATCTGATCATGTAATTAAAGACTATATCATAATACATATGCACAGGGGGGCCAAAATAAGATTGCAAAGCAACCTTAATTCCAGATTTCCCAACTTTTGTGGGCTTAACTTTTAAACCTTAGTGCTCCTTTACTGTAATTTTTGGGGTGTAATATAAATTGCACCATCATCATAGGTCTTGTCTACACTGGGAATTTGTCCTGATTACAGCAACCAATGGGCAGCTTCAGTGCAAATCTTAGCTTTCCTTGTCTACACCGGAGGTTTGCACCAGTGCAATTATGATCGCTGGAATTGGAACAAATCCCCCTGTAGACAAGGCCTGAGGATCTCAAACATGATTATTCCCAATGCTAAAATTTCAATATTGGGTGCTTAAAGTTAATCATCTAAATACTCAGTCTGATTTTCAGAAGTGCTCTGCACCCACAGCTCCCATTGACTTCAGTAAGAGTTGTGGATGCTCAGCACCTCAGAAAATTAGGCCATTTATTTGGCTGCCCAAAGAAGGCTAAAAGGGTGGGAATTCCAAAAGCACCTCAAGGCTGGTCTACATGGCAACTTAGTGCACAGCGAGTGCACGGTGTGAATGTATAGTGCACTAGCTTGCTGTGAATTCAGTCATTGTGTGTCCCCCCAGCCAGTTTGTGTACAGCACTCTAGTGCAGTGTAGATCTACATCCTGGCTTGCTGTGCACTAGGTCTCAGTGTAGAGAAGCCCTCAGTGATTTAGGAGCACAAGTCCCATGTCACTGAGGCAGTTTTGAAAATCACACCCTAAACGTCTACATTTATGCATCCAATTTCAAACATTTTGGCCTATGTGACTAGAAGAAGCTTCCATTTTCCTCTATGTAAGGAAGGAAGTTGCATGTTACAGAAACCAATCAATTAAATTTCACAAGCCACCAATTAGGTAGGAGAGTGCAATGATCTTTTTACAAATGCAGAAACTGAAGTGCAGAAAGGTAAAGTGACTTGCCCCTGGTCATGTAGCAACTCTGACGGAGTCAAAAATGGAAGCTAGAAGTTGTGACTCTCAGTCAGGGCCGGCTCCAGGCACCAGCGCAGGAAGAAGGTGCTTGGGGCAGCCAATAGAAAGGGGCGGCACGTCCTGGTCTTCGGTGGCAATTCGGTGGCGGGTCCCTCAGTCCCTCTCAGAGGAAAGGACCGGCCACCAAATTGCCGCCGATGAAGCGGCGCAGTGGAGCTGCTGCCCAAGTGCCGCAATCGCAGCTTTATCATTTTTTTTTTCTTCGCCGCTTGGGGCAGCAAAAAAGCTGGAGCCGGCCCTGCTCTCAGTGCCCCTGTTCTAACTGTTAGACAGCTCTCCCCTTGTAGAATCAGAAGTCCTGATTCCCAATTCCTGCTCCAACCACTAGGTACACTTCCTGTGATGGACTCTGGTGAGATGATTCAAGTCATCTGATTTGCTAATGTACATGGACATTGTGCTCTGCACAGATGTAATTTTACAAAAAGAGAAAGTCCATGTGCCCATTATGCTTTGTTGTTCATTTCCATCTTATAACTACAATTGTAACCACCTCAGTGCACAACATTTCTCAAGGTAAATGATTGACTTTGTCCCTTAGGTTCATTTCAGGACATCAACTACTCCCAGTCAGTCATTAATCCCAGGCAATTATTACGTATGTAATGGCCCTTCTATCTTGCCTTTCAGCCTCAAAATTCCTCACACTACCCCCTCTCCTTGGAAGCAGATAATAATCATCCAGTAATACACTCTACCTGGTGTAGCCATATATATATGTAAAAATAAACAACTTTTAAGGGGCCATAATATCATCCCAGCCATTCTCAGGAAATGCACCAAGTGTTAAAAGCTTAATGGACAGCAGTGGAACTGATTTAAGTGAGTTGTCTGCAGACCAGATATAATGTGGGGGCAGGGGAATCAGGGAGAGCAAGAGAACAATAATTTAGAGGGATATGGAGATGCTGCCTCTGGAGCAGGTAATGAATAAGAATGAACACACTGAAACACCAGGCTGCTTCCAGAACACTGCTCTGGCTTGCGCTCCGGAACCCACTTTAATTTTATGCTGTAGTTACTTGTCCTATCCTCAAATAAAACAAAGATTTAGAATGGAATGTTCAATTAAACAGGCTGCTTGGTTCTCTAAGATCAGTGCTCTCGTGCTCTCATTCTCCTCATCCATAGGAGATTTTAACAATGCAGTTAAACCTTTGCATGCAAATCTGGCCACATGAATGGATCCCCTGAGGGATGTATCTACAAGGTGCTAGACATGGCCTGATGAGGTGTGTGCTACAGGGCTGGGCAATCTCACTTTCTGATGTGGTCAGGTTTTTCCTTGTAACTCAGTTACCCTGTACAATCACATACCCTGTTTTAGCCCCCCAGGTCTAGCATTCAGGAAAAGGAAGGTTAGTGCAGCAAGGGAGGTTATCGTAAGTGACAAAGAAGGGAAGATAGGCCAGGTGCCTTCCTGGGACCCGGGCAGTTATTTGTTTGGCCAAGGACAGCGGTACCAAATGGCAGTGTAAGGAGGTCTACATCTTGTAGATGACAGAGTCAAGTGTGGGAGGATGATGGCTGGTGCTTCAGTGCTATGGTGTCAGGTGTATTAGAAAATCCTGATAGGGAGATAGACAGATAGAGAAAGAGAGAGATGATGGATTGATGATATGAAAGATTTTCAGCCAATAAGGGTAGATGTTATTCAGAGGCTGGGAATGGGATCCTAGGAGAACTGCAAGATAATGAGCTAATTACAATGTTTGGCTTGCTCCTTGGATTCTCCTTTGGACCTCCTTTCTCCCTTCCCATCTACCTCACCCCTGCATTAAAGCTACTCTGTGCCAAAGATGTGCCTCTCTAGGGAGTCATTTAATGCTGCTCTGAGTCCTAGCTCCACCAGGAGAGACACGTACCCTTTTTCCTCCTTCCAGCTGGACATCACCCAGCCTGGAATGCATACAATGGTCCCGATTGGCCTAGACCCTGTAAATCCATATTCAGAACAAGAGTCATACATTTCTTTCAGGCTTCATGATGTCAGAATGTCCTGCCTTTATTCCATGATGCTGTAGCCATTTGTGACCTTGCAATGGCATCACATGAAGATGCAGGTGGAAGGACCTGGTTGTTTGGTATCTTGGGTTAATACCAGTAGGTGGCAAAATGCAGAGGAAGGCTTGCACCGTCTGAGTCTAGCCTGGCTATATTGCTAAGAATTCAGAGAGAGGAGGCCTATTCTCACCCAGCCCCTTTGTGTGTTCCAGCTGGAGAAGACTGGGCAACATTTAATTGTGAAGTAACAGACCTCACTGGGTATATTTCCCAGGCTGTCACCTTTGACACTGACTTATGGGGACCAGTTTCCTCCCCCCAAACCCATTCTTCTCTTCCTAAATTAGTTACTACAAACTCATTCAGTGCCAAAAAGACACCCTGTCACCAGTCTATGTGCATACTGCAGAACTCCTCCTTCTCATGCTGCCAGTGTAGGGAGGGTTAATGTTTCGGTTCCCCTAGAGGCTATGCTCCAGTTGACAATATCATCAGCTTGTGACAGAGTTAATGGGGGATCAGGTGCATGCGGCAGCCTGTAATACCCTGGAGAGCGATGAGTTGTGTCCGGAAGAGTCAGACCTCGGATATGTGCCATAATTGTGCAGGGCCTGATGGCTTCCTGACCCATCTCCTCCTAATAAACCATTAGCTGCCTCTCCAGTGAAGAATCTTCTCTCCTCCTTTTGCATGAATCTTTCTTTCCCTTCTCTCACCTTAGTTTTTTCTTGCTCTGTTTATCTTTTCTAGCTGCACACTCTGCATTCATTCCTGTTAGACTTTCTTCTCTTCCACTCTCTTGCTTTGACCTTCCCCAGGGACTCTGGCTCTCCACCCCCTCTGGAAGTGTGTGTGTCTTTTGGCTAATTACATTTATTTCAGAAGTAGGAATAGTGATAAGCAAATGACACCCCTCTCATTTCCCTAGCACCATCTTCCCCCTCTCCCCTTTCCCCCCCCCCAGCACTTTTTACATGTTGGGAAATGTTTCAATATATATTCAAATCACTGCGGTTACTGGGGAGCTTAAGGCTGCCGTCCACTGCTCATACAACACACATACGCTTGTCACTTGTAGCCATCAATTGGGATGTGAGTGCCAAGCTGAAGGGATGCTCTGCAGGATCCCTTTGATCTCTTCAGTGCCAAACATGGGTTGGAATAGACTGTACCAGAGCTGCCCATCTGGATGGAAGATGCATATTGATGAGCCTCACTTGCAGATACTCTTTAGCGCTAGCACAGATGGCCTGTGGCTCTGCAGTTAGTGCACTGACCCATCAAGTGTCAAATCCAAGTTTGCTTCCCAGGGCCTGATGGCTTCCCAGCACAGGTGACTCATTCCTCCAGTGGAAGGAGATGGGATGTGGCTGTTGTTGCTCTCTGGCTAACAGAGAAGCAGTATTAGTTCAGAAGACCTTTCCAGCTCTTCTCTGCTGCCCAGTGTGTCTCCAGAAATAACTCAAATGTCCTCTGTGCTTTCTATCTAAGATATGGCCTTTTTGTTGCCACGTGACCAAAGTCTGTTGGAAACTTCCCTGTAACCCCAATTCAGAGATTTGCCGAGATCTATGCCTTGTGTTACAACACTTGCTCCCTGGGACATTACCTACCTATTTGAAGAAGGAGGTGCAGAATCAGAACTGCTTTCCCATGTCTCCCTGGAATGTGGTCCCAGTGCAAGCCTTGGGAGAAGAAAAAGAACCAGAACTGGAATTCTGTGCCCACCTGACATGGGCGGTGGGGTAGCTTGTAGGCGGAGATTGGAGAACAGAGCAGAGCAAATGAGGAAAAATAATTTCTGCAAATTTGTTAATAATCAGAAGTGAATTTGGATTTGACTATGGTGGCAACTCTTTCATGGTCACTTTCCACTGGTATTTGAGTGCATGAGCTTTACTAGTGCACATAGCTGCAAAGAGTGAATCTTTATTCCAAATGCTCAGCTAAATGCCAGATGTAAATATCAATTGCAACTTTTAGGATAACTAATCAAGAACCTGTGAATGGTGAATATGGTATTCTTTTCTGTTGTTATTATTATTTGGTATTTGTATTTTGCTGATGTGGGTGTTGGACATAAGAAGGCACACTTTCTGGCTCAAAGTTTAGTCACAGAAGCCTTCCAATCAGGGACATGCCATATATAACCAACTAAAACAGCACAGATTGTGAATATGTATAACAAATTGTTTGTGAATGAGCCAAAAATTATTCACTCAGGAAATTCCCAGACAATTTCATGCAATAAAATGAATGCATCTGACAATTCCACAGTCTGCTCAGGGGAAATTGGGGAAAAGAAAGAAAGGAATTTGTTGCATAAATGATTTGCTCATCTCTGTAGGAGAAGGATCAGATAAGGATTTCGTTGCCTGCCTGTTTTCTGGGTGCTGCCCTGAGGATTTCTGAGTCCAGTTGGAGTAGACTAGTAGTGCTCTACATTAGTAGATCTCAAGGGTTGTTAAAAAGGAGGTTGGTATCATTATCCCCATTTTATAGAATGGGAAACTGAGGCACAAAAGAGGACATGACTTGCCCAAGGTCACCCAGCAAGTTAGTGACAGAGTCTGGCATAGAACCCAGAATGCTATCCAATGCACAATTCTGCCCTTGGTCTAGTACAGTGGTTCTGGTGGATCCCAAACTGGAGGCAAAAGGGAAGGTCAGCCTAACTGGGTTGGGGCCCTTCCATCATGCAGGAAAAAGCAATGATACAAAATCGCTTGGCTGAGATCTCCATCTAATTGCTAAAGAAGCTCATTCCCAAATCCAATAAAGTTGCAGGAGCATTTTACTGGCCCCTCCGGAGCAACTTTAAATAAACTGTTAGTGAGTTTTTATGATATTTGAGACTCTTAACCCATGTTGTTGGGACATTGCTCTGCAAACCCACTCCACTCAGCAGTTTTTACTGGGCTTCCAAACATAAAATCCCCAGCCAAACTGCAAAGTGATGGCACTTTCTGCTCCCACTAAAATGCTGGGATTCTTTCCTGCCCAGGGACTCTCTTCCCTATAAGTAGAGATAAGTCCTTTTCCTTTCGTGACAGATGGGTAATAATAATTCAGGGTAAAAGAATTTTGATAAAAATAAGACACATTTGCACAAGAATAATCTCTTCCCCAATGTCTTTTCACCTCTCTTCCTCCCTCCTCATCTGTCTCCCTATCTACTCAGGAAAGTCAGACTCAGAGGCAGCCTCTGGTGTTCAGAAGGTTTCTGGTTTTTATACAACTTCCCCACTCAGGTGATAAAGGCAC
This sequence comes from Trachemys scripta elegans, assembly GCF_013100865.1. Lineage (NCBI taxonomy): Eukaryota > Metazoa > Chordata > Testudines > Emydidae > Trachemys > Trachemys scripta. The sequence goes on along the minus strand of NC_048306.1, from coordinate 25,018,147 downwards.
AGAGCTCAGAGGATGCCACCAAGGTCACAGGATGAGTCAAGGATCATCGCTGACTGGAGCCCAGGGTGACTCATGTGGCTTGCCGATCAGATGATTTCCAAATGGACATAGCTGCAGAAATTCCTTAACTCTGCACCTTGTGTGTCATACTGGGGCTTCTCATTGTATTAGCAGCTGCAAGACGCAGTTGGAATCTCATGCCTGTCAACATTTCCTTGCTCCTCTCCATTTTGGACTGTGACCTGATTGAGTGAGGTTGCCTGTGACTGTTTTATCAACCTGTAGGCACTTTGAGACCATGGAGACGCGAACTTAAATGACATTATGTTAGGAAGTTCCACCCCCAACACCACCTTGTTTGGCCCTGTGACCTATCTAGCTGATCTATAGCATCCATCATCATAGTACCTAAGTACATAGAGGTCCTGCTGCCAGGCACTGTACCTTGAGTAACAGAAATCTTTCAATAAAGTTGCAATGGATTGAAATAATTTTTCAACTAACTGTCTCCTGGTGTATGTGGCAGAATGTATATGCTGATTGTCAAAAAGCGCCAGCCTCAGCGCAAGGGCTACTGGGAGCTTTTCCCACTACTTCCTCTCCATAAAATACTGTGTACCAAACATCACTTCTAACAGAATGCACATCCTCTACGAGAGATGTAACAGTGACGTGGCACCCAAACTCTCTGAGGCTCATCACACTATTGGATATTGCTGATCACCTCTTGGATCAGCAGTGCTGGACTGGCAATCTTGTGGGGCACGTTGTTCTCAGGAGATTTCTGGATCTTCATGTTGTGGCACATCTACCACCTGGTCCTTCTTTCTCACAGCATTGTAGCATTTCTTGGTATCGCCCCCACATGAGCCAGGAAATGGAGAACAGGCAGCAGCAAAACTGAGCAATAACAAGGTAGTAACTTTCCTGTCTTTCCTGCATATCAGCAGCAGTTTAAGGCTTAAAGGCCATTTGGGTGAAGGGATGGGTTGGTTCTGTCCTTAGCTGAGTGGGTTTTCCCTTCCCTATTTCTGTTACTTCAGTTCCCTGAAATATGCACCCCTTTGTAGCCTATTCCCATGTCCTTTCCCCAGCTCTCTGAGAGGCAGTCCTCATTGGTTCACTCCCTAACACCTTCACATCCTTAGCAACTCTTCTTTTGTTTTTGCCCCCTCATAACTTTAAACTTTTACAGCATTTGTCGTCCCTGACAGCTGTGATATATTAGCTACAAACTCCCATTGTGTTCTGCCATTGCACAACAATAGATACTCCTGTCTGTTTATACAGGTTTGAATTTGTCCGTGTAAATACAGTGTGGAGGAAACAGTAGACCATGTATTGCACGCTGACAGCTGAAAGATTAAGGGAATCCATTAACTAAACCAACTGCCTGGAAATCTTATGCAGAGCATACACCTGAAAGCCATTATTGCAATCCTGTCATACTACTTTATCTCTTTATTTAGAAATGGAGGGGTTTTTTTTTTTTTGGTTTAATAATGTAAACTTGTTCTTGAGTAACAGAGAAGCCCTTGATTAAGTATCTAAGTATCCCTGCTGAAGAATTTATGAACTCTGAGCCAGCACTGTCCTTGCCAGAGCCCATGGAGTGAAAGGGGAGTGTGCGGAGGGGGCATTAGCCTGTCTCTAGATTTGTGCTGTGAATGGCCTTGGATCAGATTTCCTTGCAACAGACTGTTTGCCATTGCTCTCACAGACGATTCTGTCCCACTTAAATATCTGGCTGCACTTAACCTTTTTGCGCCTGAATTCCCTCTGTTGTTGGAGCATTGCTCCTCCCCTGTGAGTCCTTCTCTCTTATAGGAGCAACCCAGCCTCAAGTTTTCAAGCTGCTGCATGCAGTTATGTTAGGCTTTCCGGCACTGCTGGAGGCTGTCAGATCCTCTAGCCTGTTCACAAAAGCCTGCAGAACCCCTAACATCCCCGAGGCTCTGGATGTGCAGTACAGACCCTTTCCGCTCTTCCAACTGACTCACAATGTTTTCCCTCAGCTTCCTTAACTCGGATAGGGCAGGGACTGGATAGTCTAAACAGAAAGACTCACATAGGGCTGGACCGGACAAGGAAGGGTTTATAGACCCACTAGCCAGAAGGGAGCTCTGAGTTTCAAGGGTCGTAAGCAAAACTCCCAAGACAATTGTTGGCACAAGTGGCAGTGTTGCAGGAACCATTTCTCTAGTCATTTTAAAGTAGGAATCACATCTATCTGGCCCTTGTCACTGCAGTATCTGAGACCCATGGTGGCATCATGATGGCTCAGGTAATAGACCTCTTAATTTAAAAGTGTTTAGGAGTTTGAACAAAGTCCATTCTCTTATCAATATGCAGATCTGCATTCTGACCTAGTGGCCAAAGAAAGGGCCACATTCAACCCCAGCGATCAACTACACGAGTTTGAAGAACCCTGGGCTCCATCTGTAGAGACACTTAACTAAGAAATATTCAGGCACTGGGACAGAGTTCCTTCTCCCATCCTCCTCCCACTTGAATCTTCCCCCCGCCTCCCCCAGCTTTCATACTTCCCCTCCCTTCCTTGTCTGTGTTGTCTCCCCATTGGTAATAAGGTATTGCTTTATTTGATTTTGTAGTTTAATGTTAAGGTTGTTAAAATGGTTTTGGCATAGGCAAGTTAATGATATGCTGTGTGTTACAGCTGGCCATTTTAAGTTTAAAATGTTCTTTTTCTGTTTTTATTTTTGCATTGTGATGTTTGCATTGAAAAGTAAAAATAATAATGACCTCAATAAAAAATGTGCAGATCTGCCTAAGTTCAAAGTGTCCTGCAAATCAGGCTTCAATTGCTGGAAGATATTGTTTCTTCAGAACAAAAGTGAGAAGAGGAAGAATAAGAAATCCTGTACATTTTAAGTACAAATATCACCATTGACAGGGTCTGTATTCAGGTTTTTGATGTGATGCGAGAGTGATGAAGTCTCTGCCAAATGCCGAGTAGAGTTTCAATGCTTGGTATTGTCAGGGCAACACCCCAGATTCCTTAGCTAGCACCGTCCTACACAGATAGTAACCATGGTACCTGCTTTCCTAATTTGGCGCTGGCCATTGGGACACTCAATAAATAAAATGCTTTAAAATGCCTAATATTGATTTGATAGCTTATGGCCCGGTGTGTAATTCACATTCAGTGCTGTCTCCACTCTGACTCCATTGCTGTGATACTGGGGAGAGAGGAACTTGGAAAGATATTTTTAATAGGTAGTGCAGCTGCTGTAATGCAAACTCCCATTGCTCACCAGAGCCAGGATATTTTCATCTCCCTTTTCTTTCTTTCTTTTTTAATAAATACCCACAGGGTCTGTCTAGCTTCTGAACTAATCACTTCACTTGTAAAATGTCAGTGTAACAAAAAAGGCTGTTTGTGAGCTGTGGGAGAGCCAAGAGCAATGGAGGGTCTGGAAGTGCTAAAGTGTGTGTGTTTGTCAGAGTGCCTAGCCAGTGGCCTAGTTGTTAGTGCTATGGGAGAAACTTCTCTCAGGCTCTCACTCCCTGGGCTTGGATTCTTCACTGCTTAGCGATCTGCTCTGTTTTGTGCTGTAGCGTGGGAGACCCGGGTGTAGTCGTTAAAGCAGCTGGGGCCTATTGATTACTGGACTGCCCCTGGGAGTTAGGAGAGAGAAGTTCTTCTCCTGGCTTCCAAACCTCACAAAATCTGGGGCTGCTTTAGGGTCAGGGAGAGTATACTGCATTATGAAGAAACTTCAGCACATGTGAGATTTAAATACAGCTGCCAGCAAAAGCCTAACAGAGAGAGAGAGAGAGAAAACCTGAGATCCTTTCCCTGATGGGATATCACAGTGGCCTGTTGGGAGTCATGGAGGAGCAGAGGGGTGGGATATCACAGTGGCCTGTTGGGAGTCATGGAGGAGCAGAGGGGTGGGAAAGAGGTCCCAGGGGGACTTAGGAGTTAGGGTATGGGAAGGATCTGGTTGGGGGTGTTGGGGCTATTATGGAAAAGTCCTATACTATTTAATAGAAAATAATAAACTTGTATGGAAGGGTTTTTTTTAGATCATCCTGTTGAATGCAATAGTCAATTCTGTCCCTGCTATAGATATGCGTAGGATGGTCCAAAAAGCCGACAGAAGAGATCTCCCCATCCTCTGTAAACTCTCTGAGGAGTTAGAGTAATGCAATGGTTCTCAACCTATTTACCATTTTTGGCCACATATATAACGCTCTGTGTTATGGGGGCCGCAGCCACACAATAGATACACTACCTGTATGACCTGAGCGCTGCAGCTATGTGCTGATTGGGTCGCAAGCGGCCTGCGGGTGTAGGGTTGAGAACCACTGGAGTAATGTATATAGTACCTTATTAAAAGTCTGTAAGACCCTATTGACATCCAGTAGGACTTTTCTATAGGGGAGAGTGATGCCTTGGAGGCTCTGTCACATTTCAGGAAATCATCTGTGCATATTGATGTTTATTCCAGTGGAATTTCTGAACCCGTGATTTGTCCATCATTGCTATACAACCCCAGGGATTGTGCTTTGGGGCCTTGCCTCCAATTGTTGGCACTTGGCTTAGCATCACCCTGAGATGCACCAAAGGGCAGCATAACCTTGTGTTCTTTCAGTAACCAGCCTGTGGTTTTATGCGTCTCATCCTCTACCTCTACCTTCTGGTCTCTCCTGTGAACAGTGGGAAGAGGGTTGAGCCAGCTCAGCCTGTTATGAGGGGCACCTGCCACTGGAAAGAAGAAAGAGGAGAAATGCATATTTGGGACACTAACCAAGACCACGCAACTCAGTTCATGATTGTGCCTGAGAAGGCTCCATGCAGTTCAAGGATCATTTGGGCTATGCTGGGGGGAGAGGGTGGGGGTGGAGGAGAGTTTGTGTTGCTAAGCAACATTCCCTGTATATTAAGAAGATAAATCCCATAATAATGGCATGAACTGATACTTTCTGTTTCCCTTGTTTCTGTCTTTCTTTCTCACTGGTTCTGCTCTCTTGGATCCCAGCTGCTGCAGCAGGGAGCAAAATGACCTTTTAATGCCCTGAAGAACGAAGGGGCTTTATCTTCAATGATGAAAACAGCATGATCTGGTGCTTTTCTGATCTCTTGGAACTGGGGCTTTATTGCTGGTGGTACAGTAATGGGCACTGGGGTTGAGGGTGGGAGGTCTGGTAGAGACAGGCAGACCATGGAGGTGAGGTGGGGGTCTAGTGGGGGGAGACAGGGTGGGAAAGGGTAATTCTCTTTGGCCACATCCCACCCATGTAGTATTTGACTTCTGCAAAGATTTACGCATTTGAGTTTTACTGGAATAAATGTTTACAGGACAGTGAATTTCAAAGCCTCCACTTGTAAGTGGTCATGGAAACTGAAGTTTAGATTTCCCTGCATGAGTATTCATGCAGGAAGTGTTTGTTCGCGTATCCAATTGGGGACCAGAAACAGTGCCATGTGACTTATCTGAGCAATTGCTGAACATCCACAGTGAGCTGTTTGCAATCAAGCAAAACCAAAACACAAATAATGTGTTAAATACTTCTACATAACAAGCAAACTGGAGAAAACTCCAATGATTTAAGATATTCCGTGAGCATAAAAAGAAGCTAACTTTGTCAGCTATATAATTTGCTTTGAATTATTCACCCAGTTCTATTTTTCATTACTGCACTTCCTGGTTTCGGTGGGCACTAGAAGCAAAAGTGACAAATATCATGAGAGAACCTCCCATGAGATTTCAGTCTGACAAGCACTGGGAAGTTTGGGTGAACATCCAAACTAGTGGAGGCCAATCAGACTGTAGGTTCCAAACCTAGCACTTTTTGAGGTTTACCACATGGGCCTTGAGAATTCTCGGTGAACGCCATTATCTCCTGATAAATGTCACCAATGTACTTTCTGCAGTCCCTGGCAACAGAACTCAAGGGAATCTGGAACAGAACCTCTGCCTCTCTTCCCTACCACTGCTCCTGCTCTCTGTCCTGCCAGTAAAGTAACTGGTGCAGTCACCTTGGACTTCAGCCACCAGGTGCTGGTGATGCCACTTAGCCTATAACATAGGCACTTTGTACTTTCTGTATGCAATTAGCTTACAGCAGCATAGTAAATATTTCATATGTTATAGCAAAGCTTGTTTAATTTTTTATTATTTTAAACTTGCTCATGAATGTTTTACAGAAATGTCCTCGTCTGGTGGTGAGCTGAATGGGAATGTGTGAGGATGATTCCCTGTAACACAGCTCTGGGGATTGGACATGTGGCACCCCGTGCCTGTGGTGACTGTTAATTTATTCTGCTAATGAGTATAACTGAGAAGGATGTTGAACAAAGTAAGTTTAGTAGCTATGTCACTGGGTGAAATAAATGGCCACAACATGCTGCTATGGTCCTATTTATAATAGTAATTAAATTGCCTCTTTTATAATGGGCTCAGAAACAGTGAATTAAAAAAAAAACCTGACTGTGTTATGGAGCCTTTCACTGCTTGCTTGTCATTTCAAATCCAACCTGTGTCAGTAGCTGGTAAAGTTGTTACCATCTGTTGGCTGTTCAGTGGCTTTGTGAAATGTATTGGATGACTCTGCCTGAACCCCATCAGGCAGGTGTTCATGTTAGAAAAAACATACAATAACAATTGACACCACAATATGATAACTGACCCCATCAACACAGAAGTCAAGGGCTGAATGAGTCATGGAGACTGATCTCCCCTTTTACCCTCAGATGAAGTCCTTTCTGGTATATTGGCAAGGTAGCATGGAGGAAGCTTGCCTTGCTACTGCTGGTGCAGTAGCCAATCTGTGGCTAAACTGTAGAGTCAGACTCCAGGGCTGACCAGCCAGCACCTTTCACCAGTGCTGGATTCACACACAATTTGGGTTAAAATGCTTGTGTGACCATGTAGGTGGCAGTAGAAGGCACTGACACAATGCAGGGTACTCTACTCCTGAAGTAAAATAGATCACCGCCTGGTAAGGAGTTCAGTAGCCAGGAAGATGCTTGGATTCCCTTATGCAAGGCCTTAGCAGTGTGTTTCAGTGCAGAAACACCTTTGTAGCCACAGAGGCCCTAAGAAATCTTAAGTCCACCTCTGTCAGCATTATTCCAAGGAGGAGATAGCATGTTAGTGGCCTTGTCTGCTATTTGCTTCCTTCTCTTCCATGTCTCTCTCCACAGGGAGTAAATGAAGAGCATCTTTGCTTGTGAGATTGGTTTTACCTCAGCTTTTCTGAGTCTCCTCTTTCATACCCCTGGCTTTTTATTTTGTATGCTTTGGGATTCCTCTCTGACACAGACACTTGCCTGTCCCATTGCAAAGGAAATTGAGGGCAAAGTTTGTTGTCTGAACCCAAATTAAGCCTCCAGGAGGGGACTTGGAACTTTAATCACAGCTGGTAACTCAACCATGCAGTATATACTCACACGGCAGTGTCACTTAAATCTCTGCTCCCGTTCCCTGCTCTCCCTCTCCTGCCCAAACACTTTGACAGTTTAATAGAAATGGAGTTCCCCAAGCAGTAATAGTTTGAGAGCCAGATCAGCTCCTTCTGGTTGTGTTTGCTGCCCTGTCACAGCTGCACAGCCAGGGTTGAGTGCACAGGGCCAGGGTAGGTAATTGTTTGTCCGAGGCCAATAGTGGGAGATGCCCATTCCCATGCTACCTCCTTCCTCCTTCCCAGCCCCTTCACAGAGGGTAATTCTATGAAGGTAAATGCTGCCAAAGGCTCTTGCTGATTTCAGAAACCCTGGTCTTCCTGTGTCTCTTCAGCACCCTGCTCTGCTGCTCCAATTCAGCACAGCTAGTCAGAGTATCTGTAACCTCAGAGTTTCTTCTGGCCATTCCCACTTGAAGATTTTTGGTTTGTGCTCCATATAAAGAGTAAGGAATTCACATAGCAAAGGGCAATTTATATTTCCGTCCCACTAGGGCAAATACTTTAGGGTCTCTGTAGTAGAGGCTGACCCTTTTTCTTTAGACTTAATTTATTCCTGATCTCTCCAATCAGATCCTGTATGTATCAGCCCAGGTAGTGATGAGCCAAATCATGCCTGGTGCAACTCCACTAAAGTAAATGGAGTTACATCCAGGATGGATTTGACCAACTGGTATTTTGCTGTGATCTGGGAGTATCACTGGCAGCTGGGAGTTATTTTCCCGTTGAATAACTAGAGCTGAAGATGGACTGTGTCAAAGGAGTTACAGCTCCAAGTCCCTCTGGTGTACAGTTTAGTATTAGACCCTCAGTTCAAATCTGCTGTTGCTGCATGGTACTGGAGCAAGTTTTCATGTTAGAGGTAGCTTAGCTGTGATATTGGGGTAAAAACATAGCAGAACATCACTGCCAAGTAACTGCTGTCCTTGGGCAGCGCTTTCCTGAGGGAAATGACCTTTCCCCAGGACCTGAGTTGTTCTCATGACTGAAGAACAGTGAGACAGATCCCACCAGCAAATTATCAGCGTGCTCAGATCTCATGCTGTGAGGTATAAGATGATAGCCTCCTGGATTCAGCAAGGAATTTCCCCCCACAATATTCACAAGCAGCCAGGTAAGTTGGGGGAATTTTCACCTGCTAATGGGCCGAGCACTGTTGTATCATAGATTCTTCTGACAACTCCTGAATTTCAGGAGGACAGCACTAAATTGCTGCAGAATCTTCACATCCCCATTTGTTGGGGAAACCACTTTCACTCCACTCTCATCTCACCAGACTAGCTAATTTCTCCCCCTCGATCAGCCTTGGGAGCACCTATATAAATTATACTTGTAATAACTGTCCTAGCTTTCAGTCCTTTCCTACCCTCCGCAAGAGTAACAGATAACAAGCCCATAGTTCCTAATGGATTGACTACTTCTAATTATATTTTACATGGACTGGCATGTGTGTTGGGGTACTACTGCCCTCTGTTGGACAGAACTAGAACTGCTCATTAGTGTGTCATTGGGCTCACGCTGCTAGCTGACAATAGAGATTCTCCTTTAGCTCAAAGGGTATGGACTTTTGCTTTTGGATTTTACCAGCACACGGAGAATCTGGAGCCTGTTTAGTAAGAATCCATTCTCTGAGATAGAGAATTTCAAGAGATGTCAGGATAGCCAGTTCTAAACTCCCTGTGGAACAAGTCAAGTAAGGTCAGGCAGTATAGGGAAGGACAAACTGAGGAGTGTCAGCAGATCCTAATAACACTTTAACCCATGTCACTTAGAGACTAATGGAGTCAAGTCAACTCTGGACAGTCTTGGACTGAACTGCTAAGGCACTGCAAGTAGCACTGATGTGAGCAGAGCTGAGTAAATAGTTGTTACTGAACTTCGTCTCTTTTTCTGTTTGTCACTAGAACGGCTTGTGATTTTCCTGGATTTATTTATTATTTGAAGCTATTCATGGAATAATGTTGGTGAATAATTCCTCTGCATTTACCAGTGCTTTGTGTGAATAGTCCAAATTTGAAATTTTAGCAGGGTAGGTTAGTTTTGATTGTACACTTCGGTCACAGTATATATCTCTTCTTCCTGAGTGGCGCTGATGCAAATACTTAGATTCAGAATTTGTTTGAATTTCACAGTGTCTGTGAACATTTCTGCTTGTGAACATGTTCACTAGAATATTCACGGGGAGAAAGGAACATGATGGGGGCACATATGCAAGTGAGACGAGATCAGGGTGCTTATGACAGCAAATCTTTGCAAGAAATTTTGGAGGCAATCACCTCCCTCTGATCATGAGTGGCATGTAACAGGAGAGAAAGGAAAGAAACATGAGGACAAAGTACCGTCCCAGATAGCCCTGTCATTTGTTTTAAATGATCTTATGTGAGCTGGTAGGCCAATATAAGGAGTGTCAGCAATGGGGAAAGGCCAAGGATCAATCTGCACTGGGTACTTGCTGGGCTTGTTTTTGACACTTGCCAAAAGTGGCACAACCAGAGTCCATCCTGAGAGAGGCAAGCACAGTGATCCAGACCAGGTTTTCACTTTCCCCACCATGCCTGAGAAATATGTTAGCTAACAAAAAGTGTCCCACAGGGAAAAGAGTCTCCCTTTGTCTCTTCATTCAGTGGGAAGGTTCCACCTGTGCTGGTCACAGGTAAGTGCCTGGCCTGTTTCACCCAAACCCTCCCCAGGCTCCTATCATTTATGAAAACAAAATGAAACAAAGAAACAAGCCTTGCACTGGCCAGGCACCTTCTGCAGAAGGGATGAGACTTGTCCATGCCAAAATGCAACTCAAGCCCTCGCTCTCAGCTCTGTGTCAGATTTTTATCATAACTTGGCCTTGAATATGTTAAAAAAGAGGACGTTCAGTTTAAAAACAACCACTTTGAAATGTGAGCCGGGCCCAGGCATTCCACTGCAGGCTGCTGCTGGGCGGGTTTGCGGCATTCCCACAGTTCACACATCTCCACGGCAGTTCAACAGCCGCTGCTGCCGCCTTCTGCCTCCATGTCCCATTGAGTCGGCCTTTTGTCTTCTCAGCGCACTGGGCCTGAGTGACAGAGGGCTGGTTTCCAAAGAGAAAGGATCCTGTTTGCAGGAAGGGGAGTCCGCTCGTTCATGAAAAATAATCTACTGTTTTTTTTTAAATATCTGCATGGGCGATGCAATTCTTTGTAGAGCTTTTTCCTCACAAATGCTAGGGTTACCATATCTCATAAATAAAAAAAGAGGACCCTCCAAGGGCCATGGCCCTGCCCCTTTCCCCACCCCTAGCCCCGCCCCAACTCCGCCCCTTCCCCCACCCTAACTCCGCCCCCGCCCCCCTCCCACTCCCAGCCAGGGGGAAAGAGCTGCCCCAGTGCTACCAGCATCACGGTTTCCCGGGCAGCCCCCAGACCCTGTGCCCCCGGCCGGCGCTTCCCCAGCGCAGCTGGTGCCCGGGAGGGGAAGCGCCCAGCCGGGGGCGCAGGGTCTGGAGGCTGCCCAGCAAACCGTGAAGCCGGTAGCGCTCGGGCTTTGGGCAGCCCCTATGCCTCCGGACCCTGTGCCCCCAGCCGGGCACTTCCCCTCCGGGGCTCCGGCGGCTCTGCGTAACTTACACTGTATAAGTTACACAGAGCCGAAGAGGAGCAGAGCCCCCGCAGCTGGAGGCTCTGCTCCTCTTAGGCTCTGTTTAAGAGCCGGGCTGCCCCAGCGCTACCGGCTTTGGGCAGCCCCCGTGCCTCCGGACCCTGCGCCGCCGGAGCCCGGGAGGGGAAGTGCCTGGCTGGGGGCGCAGGGTCCGGAGGCAAGGGGGCTGCCCGAAGCCGGTAGCTCTCGGGCAGCCCGGTTCTTAAACAGAGCC